>NC_056727.1:265354322-265547121 GCF_019279795.1 Protopterus annectens | reverse complement strand
AACAAAATAACTAAAATTTTAATGGCATTATGAGATCAATTGTACATAACATTAACATGATCATAATGTATGTAAATAAATGCAACTATTAAGTCAGTTTGAAGTCATGATAATATTTGTACAATACAATAAATAAATAGTCTATATTTCTTTAAAGAGGTATATAGTTATATATAAATAAAATATAAAAAAGTCAAATTATTTCATGACAAATGCATTTAAACGGTGTATAAATATATGTGAATCACAAGGACTCATAAAAATAACAAAAGAAAACAAACTATATAAATAAATTAATATGTCTATATTCCTATAATAGTTAAATATAATACTATAAATATATTTAGAATAAATATAATGTATTAAAATTACCTCAGTATAAAATAAATCTAAAACATATAAAAATATATTTATATAGCTGCACATATAAGAACTCATGTCAGGGGCAGTCTAAAACCTAACACTTTGACAGTATACAGTTAAAAATCAATAACACCCAAAGCCTATCTCTAAAACTAACTTACCTGGAAAAATTCATGACAGTGTGCAAGATGCAGCTCATAGTTACCACATAACATTACAACCTAAAGTTAAATAGTAAATGAACTCATATAATACACCTTAAGTCATCTGTTTAAAGCCAGATGCTTTAAAATGCATTTAATCGATAAATTTAAACTTAAAAAGTTTTCAATCTTACAACAAAGGCACCTGGATCCTAGAGGTGGCCCCTGGTAGTTGAATTTAGAAGTGGATGAAATTATGTGGCAGATTAGAACTGAAGCCCACATGCATCCAGGTTTAAGCGAATATATCGATTAAGTACGTTTTTAAAGCGTCTGGCTTTAAACGAATGGAGGCAACCTGACCGGACCAGTACGGTTTGACTTTAAGTTAGCCCAGTGACTATGACTGCATCTTACACTGTCATGGTGTGCCGAGCAGGGGTTGAGCTGGAGCAACTGTTGGTGTTATTGAACACAACTTTCAACTGCTATCAAAATAGGTTATAAATATGGACCTGCTATAAATAAATATGCTGTTTTATATGTTTTTCTATTTACTTTATAATAGGGTAATTTTAATGCATGTTGTTCTAAAAATCTATTTATAGTATTATATTTAACTATTATGGGAATATAGACATATTAATTTATTTATATAGTTTATTTTCTTTTGTTATTTTTTATACAGTCCTTGTATTCCATATATTTACTTACCGTTTAAATGCATTTTATCGTAGAAATATTTGACTTTTATATATTTTATTTATATTTATATATAACTATATACTCTTTAAATAAATATAATTATTTATTTATTGTATTACACAAATATATATACCGCCGTTGAGCATTCAGCATGCAGGACTTTTAAACGTGAGTTATGCATTTATATTTTGCGCGTACTGACGAATCCTATTTAAGGACAAGTGTTTCATGTTAATTTATAATTGTTTAGTGCTACAGTTTTAAGGTTTTAATATGTTGTTAATTGATTTTTCTTGTTGTCTGAAGGTGGACACTGAGCCTACAGCACTCATTAAACAGTGTTCGTTTGAAGTTATTTTGGTTTCCGACTTTGCTTACAGTGCTACCCGCCTTTTTGTTTTCAGCAATCATTTAAACAGAATAGTATGCAACAAGTATAGAATTGCTTGAATATAAATTCAAAAAGACGTTTCCATAGACAAACAGGGTCATAAACTAGAAATCAAAACTATAAAGGTGGCCTAAACACCTGGTTCACAGTACTATGCACTAAGTGAAACTACACAGTACGCCTGTGATCTAACCAAAGTAACAGGTCTTCAGCAAATCAAAAGACTTGGATAAAAAGCAGTCAGAAATCCAATGACAAAACACAATCCATGTCCACCATTCGAAAAAACTTTAGTGACCCAGAATATAGACAGCATAAGTAGCAAACCAAAGCTTTCGAGCAAAAAACTCTTCTTCAGTGTTACATAAAACTGTCCTAACCTAGCACAGACATATATACAATAGCACAGCCAGTTAAAATGCAAACTCAATGTTAGCAGCAATTACATCTTTAAAGTGCCCCACATCTTATAAAAACTTTTCCTTTAAACTAAGTCGCATTAAGGCTTATATTCTGTCATCTCTATCTTTTAAAATTGATTTTATGGGCATTCCTTCGGTGAAGGTTGTGCGTTAGGCCCAGCAAGCCAGTGTGTAAAAATCTACTGCCAATCATTAGCGGACCGGAGTTCCGCTGTGGCGTTTCTTGAAGGAAAAGCCGAAAGACACAACTATTATTTACATTCAGACATGGCATATGATCAGCTCTAAAAAAATTCAGCCAGTTCTGTCTTGTTTATTAAATCACCCCCACTTTTGTTCTTAAGCACTACTTGCAAGATTCTGATCTGAAATTTGTGCTCAACACCAACAGTTGCTACATGTTTAGCCGAGGCATTTGTAAGAACATTCCTACGAATATCAGAACAAAGTGCACTTATTTTCTCCTTTAATTTTTTATTTGTCTTAACAATATAAACACATTGGCAGCAGACACAGTTAGCAAAATATCACATTTTCTGTATTATATGTTCCAGCTCTAAATTCAAATGTATTTTGACTAATTGGATGTACAAAACATAAATCCATATTAATATCTGTGCAATGTGAGCAGTTATAACACGGTTTAGTACCAGATTTAATAACAGTTTTTTGTAGCACACTATCTCTCCTTACATCCTTATAGCACAAATACTGCTTTAAATTCCTTTCTCTTTTAAAAACAAACTATGGTATCTCACCTACTACATCAACCAATTCTTGACTGGATGCAAGTATAGTCCAGTTCTTTTGAATTATCTGCTTAACAAGGCTTCTATGCTGGTTATATTTCATCATATAATTTAATTTATTCATAGTCCTATTTGGTTTGACTTTCTCCACCACAACATTTCCAGCACTAAATTTGCATCTTTAGTACTAAGTCTACTAGCTTGCATGCGCTGTCCTTTTACAACCCCTTTGAACATATGCCTGGGGTGTAAGTTTTGTTGTAGTACATACTTACTAACTTGTACATCTTTCCTACGAATTTTAGAATTAAATTACAAATCACCCCAAGAGATGGCTACATCTAAAAAGTTAATTTCATCAAAAGATGAATTCACTTCAAATCTCAAAAGGTCTGTAGTAGTATGCAGAAATTCTTCATACACATTACATTCTTCCTTAGTGCCATTCACAACAGGAAAGCATCATCTAAAAATCTTTTAAAGAACATTGTGTTCATTTTTTATAGCACATCTCTGCTTCTAAAAATATGTATAATTCTTCCCATCAAGTTAAACTAGATTAGCATAGGTGTTTGCTGTCAGCGTACCCATAGCCACCCCCATACATTGATAGTAATAATCATCATTAAACATAAATATGTTATTATTCAAGACACAATCCAACATAGAACATAATAAGTTCACTTTCATTGTATCATATACCCTATGTATTGTCAGATACTGCCTTACTGATTTAACTCGATACTCATTGGGAATAACAGTAAAAAGTGACCTAATGTCCATGGTTACTAGAAGAATATTAGAATTCACATTTGTTAGAGACCACTCATTTAACATCTGTAAAAAATCACGAGTATCTTTGATATAACTGTAACAATATTTCAAAGCAGGCACTAACTGTCTATCCAAGTATTTAGAAATTGCTACTGTAGCCCATTTCTTACCTGACACAATAGGTCTCATTGGTGGCCTAAATTCTTATGGATCTTGGGTAGTCCATATATAAAGGATGTAACTGGGTTAACCATATATAAATAATTATATGTCTCTGGTGTAACTGAGCCATCCATCAAGATTTCATATAAGAAAGTCTTAACCTTCATAATAACATTCGATGTAAACTTCCAGTCAACTTTCACAAAAGTTGAAATATCAGATAAAAATTCATACATCCATTCATTATATTGCACTGTGTCCATAATAACTATTTTCCCCATTTATCTGCAGATTTAATAATTATATCTTTGTTCAAGTATAAAGTAGTAAGTGCATCTCTTTCTTCACTACTAAGGTTAAAAAACTTTCTTTTTGATTAGAAAAATACAACTCATACAATTCTTGTTCACACATATTCACAAAAGCTTTTACAGTGGGTGTACTGTTAGGTATAAATGTACTACTTTGTTTTAAAACATTAAATTGAGAATTTTTGTATAGCAACTTCAAATCAACATTTCTTGCAAAGCACCTTAATTCAGTAAGCATATCATTTAAATCACCTGCCACTGAAGGCACAAATGTTAAGCCTTTACTCAAAAGTCTCAACTGTGCTGCAGTCAGCACACAATTTGATAAATTAAATACATCAGTCACTGCTGTCTTCAGCTCTTCATCTTTTTGTTGCTCAAATCTTGTCCTACCTGGCTTCTCTTCTAGCTTCTTTGGTCTGTTTCTTCTTGATTTCTCATCTGTTTCGGACTGCTGCTGCGACCTCTGACCCCTTCTTTCACTGCCACAGGTTTCTGCAAACTGAACTGTTTCTGTAAAAAATCACTTAATTTTCACTTTCACTGCCCTTCTGAAGGTTGGCAATATATGGTAATTCATTGTTATGGCGGCTTCATCCTGAACACTAACAGAATTCTGAACACTAACAGATTTACTGTTTTTTAAAACTTTAGGTCTCACTACAGGCTGGTCTTCAGTAGTGAAATTATCTAGTTCAGATGCAGCACTCCCACTTTTTCTTGGCTGAAGCATAGTGTGTGTAGACCCTCCTGCCTCATTCACTAGTTGTCTCATCGATTCTATCACTCGCTCATTCATCTGGTTGTCATCTTTGGGCCAAAATAAGATATTTCTGTTCTTAAAGTCATTTACATCTTGTAATATTTTGCGCTTTTTAACAGCAATGAGCCTGTCTTCAAATCTCTTCAGATAGATAAACAGGTCATTATATTCAGTGGCAATAGCAGCAAATTCAGAAGCATGAAGCAGTTCATTTTCTATTGTTTCTATTTCCCTAGCTAACTCAGATTCATACACAGAATAAAAGTCATTCATGAGCTTTATATATTCATCTCCCAGTTGCAAATTCATTTCTTGCCACTTTAATAATAAGTCTTGGTATTTGTTCCCATAGGTAGGCATTTTGGTGATTCTAAGCCCTCTTGGAACAATATACAATTTTAAATAAGCATTAAAACTTAATCTCTGCCACTGTAACCTGTTATATTGTTTCATTTTTAAGGGCAACGATTTAAGAACTTGTTGCAATGTCACTATTTCATCATTAACATTCTTTTTACTTGACATACCTTCTTCTAAGTTGGTACATAAATCCAGCAGAGGAACATCACGAACCATTAACAGTCCTTTTAGTTTTATAGTTACTTCTACAGTACGTGGGGCAGTATGTACCATAGCTGCAACGATCATGGAGTGTTGGCTGTGCCTCCAATCTGTAAACGTGTTGTTTAACAGTCCACAAGGCAGGTACTGGAAGGAAAACCAAAGCAACAGGTCTTCAACAAGACTTGGATAGCAGTCAGAAATCAATGAAAACACAGTCAGTCCTGTTCGACAAAGTTTGGTGACTCAAGAATATAGAAAGCATGAATAATAGCAAACAAAAGCTTTAGAAGTAAAAAAAACTCTTCTTCGGTGTTACATAAGGCTTGTCCTAACCTACTTTGAACATATATACAACAGTACCAGACAATTAAAATGCAAACTCAGTGTTGGCAACAATTATATCTTTAACGTTGCCCCACATCTTACAAAACTTTTCCTTGGTTCAAAACTAAGCCTTATTGAACATATTCTGTATCTATCTTTAAAATTGGTGTTATACTATTATTTACAAATTTACAATTTAGAAGGCTTAGTTTTAAAGGAAAAGTTTTTATAAGATGTGAGAACTTACTAATATAACAATTATATTTGATAATTACATTCATGTCTGTGTTGATATATATATGTCTGTTAACGAGACAGACGACCTATAACACTAATTTTAAACTTTGTTTTGCTTCTGTTCTGATCGTCTTTGTTGAATAGTGAACTTAGACTGTATTTCGTCGGCAAATCAAAGGATATTTACGAAGTCGGAACAGGTGAAGATAGTCTGGTTCTGTACAGGAACATATCCAAGTTTTGAATAGGAGATCTTTTAGTAGGGAGTTGAAAATATGTTTACTATTCAGACAATATTTATCCCAACGCTATGTTCATATGCTTGCTGATACGTGTTACTGTTTTTCTGCATTTATTCTGTTTTTGCACTTGTTTCTCAATTTGTTGCACAAAATCTGTAACTGTTACCAGAATTGTTTGTAGGCTGTGACCAATGATTTATAGCATTTATAAGTGTTTACTGTATCTGTGCTACCTTTGTTTTTCTGAAAAAAAAAACAAAAAACATATCTCTTGTTTCCGCCTTACTAGCTAAGACTAATTCAGTTTCAGGCTGCTGATCACAGGCTTTGTTTTAGTTCTGTTGAATGCTTTAATTTGGAACAGAGGAGGGTCCCTTGTACAGTGGGAGTGGGAAGCACTGGGCACCGCCTGTTGGTCCAGTTTTGTGAGGTTTCAGCCAGCGCTTATAGTTTATTGGTCGTTTGAGCAGTTCTGCTTCTTTCGGCCCCCTGATATAAAAAGCGCTAAGCAGCGCGTTTTTTTGACAGCACTTCTCAGCACAGATCCCTCGTGGTGGCCAGCAAATGGTCAAGCTTCAGAGAGATAAAAAGCGACTTTACCAGATTTAATTATAATTTTCTGCAGTCGGGCTTTCAAAGATGTCCACAATCTGTGAAAAAAATGACAATACCATAGAATATGAAGGAGGTCTGCTTGGGGATGAGAACAGCATGAACACGAAGGGGACTTATTTGGGTTAAATTTGTTTAATTTGATTGGGGTAAAGTAGGCATCATTATTAATCATTAATTGTGTGTATGCAAATTTTTTAAAAGGGATAAATTCCTTAGTGTGTCTAATAGCCAGGACTTTCTGAGATTCTGACAATTGGGAATTATAATTCAACCAAACATTAGATAAAAGACAGTTGTGGTCCATCATTAAAGAATTAATTAATTTATATGAGTTTGAGAGCATTTTATCAGATGATGAAAGTATTTTGATAATCGTGTTAAGGTTTTTCAATTGTGAGTCTATGGGGACCACAGAGATACAAATTTATTTTTAATTATTGCCTTAGTTGTGTAAGAATCAAGTGAGTAATTCCAGCTTCATTTCTCTCAATAACTTACGCCAGTCAGATACAAAGGCAAGTCAAGATATTTCCAAAACATCTCCTACTTTAGATTTCCTTTTAATTGAAGGATATTTGTTATTCAAAAGCTTTATTGTCCAACAATATATTTTAAATTAGATTGAATTGGCTGAACATGGTACAGATCTTTCTAGCTTGGCTAATACTTTGGAGCAAGGTTTGGAAATCTTCTAATCTTTGGTTTAAATACTGTAGATTTAATTTTAATAAACAAAACTATCCAGAGAGATAAAGGAATAGCTCTGGTGATTTAAATTATTAGAAATGACATAATTATACCATAATTTTATCCACATAAAGAAAGGATTTGATAAGAAGTGTTATTGAATTTTAGGAGATAGTAAGAAGTTTATTGGATGAGACAATCAAATAATAGAGATAAAGATTAGGTAAACCTTAAACCTCCCTTGTCCTTCGAAAATGCCACAAATCTAGAATAGGAAATTCCCAAACAGATTTAGAACCATATGAATTTTGCCAAGCCTCTTTATTTACAGACTCAAAAAATTTTGAAATTATCTGATCAGATGATGAGAATTGTAAAGAAATTTAGGTGAATATTCATTTTAATAATGGCCAATTCTTGAAAGAAATGAAAGGTTTAGATGTTTCCATCTTTCGTCCATATATCAGGACAATATAGAGTTCTAATTTATTAATATTATTTTGGAAAGGAAGATTTAGACATTGTGTTCTAAAATTGATTCCAAATATTTTATATTATAAGTAAACTGAAAATGATCGTCTGGAAACAAAAAGATTTTATGCTAAATGATTTAAGGAAAAAATAATATGGAGCTTTTGTAGAATTTAAAGGATAGTTGAAACCAAAGAAAAAATAATCAATAGGAATCTACTATTTTTTCTCTGTAATCAGATAATGGAGTTTGAAAAGTAGATTACTATATCATCCCCAAAAGCAGAGAAATGAATATTAGTATTAAGAATTCTAGGGATGTTATGAAAAGTATTTTGAGTAATAAACAATAGCAAAGGTTCTAAGTAAATGTTGAAAAGAAAAGAGGACAATGGACAACCCTGTCTTGTTCCTTTAGTGGTCTTTATCGAGCAGAAAATTGACCATTAATGTATAGTCTAGTAAACATATTCTTGTATAAAACTTTTAAAAATTTATAAAGAATAAGGAATATTAAAACATAACATAGGTTGAAATAGAAAGTTCCAACATACTCTGTCAAAGGCATTTGATGCATCTATAATCAAAGCATATATAGGGTTTGGATTTTCTTAATGAGATGAAGTATAGTCTCTAAAGATAGAGTATTATCCCAAGCATGCCTCTGAGACATAAAACCTGATTGATCTGACGAGATAATTGAGGGTAAAATCTTTCAATCTGTTAGCCAGAATAGATGACAGAATCTTAATATCCACGTTAATTAAAGAAATGGGTCTATAATTTACTGGGTCAGATTTATCTTTATTATTTTTAGAATTAGAATGGTTTTGGATGTGTTCAAATTTGATGTTTTTCTGCATTTATTCTGTTTTGCACTTGTTTCTCAATTTGTTACTTTTAAAATCTGTAACTGTTGCAAATTGTTTGTGTAGGCTGTGATAGCCAATTTATAGCATTTATAAGTGTTTACTGTATCTGTTTCTGCTTGTTTTCTGAAAAAAAAAAAAAACATATCTCTTGTTTTCCCGCCTTACTAAGCTAGAATAGTCCAGTTTCAGAGCTTGCTGATCCCTGGGCTTTGTTTGCAGTTCCTGTTACTGAATCTTTACCTAATTTGGAACAGAGGAGGTTCCCTTGCTTACCAGTGGGAGTGGGAAGCATTGAGCTGCCTGTTGGTCCAGTTTTGTGAGGTTTCAGCCAGTAACTTGTAGTTTATTGGTCGTTTTGGGCCAGTTGCCTAGCTTCTTTCAGCCCCCTGATATAAAAAATGCTAAACGTGCGTTTTTTGGCTTGTACCTACTCAGCACAGATCCTCGTGGTGGCCAGCAGAGTAATTCAAGCTTCAGAGAGCTAAAAAAGCGACTTTACCTGATTTAAGTATAATTTTTGTGGCTTTCCACTTCTATTTATCTAGCAACTGTATTTAGCCTGCTTGCTGATACATTGTTACTGTTTTTCTGCATTTATTCTGTTTTTGCACTTGTTTCTCAATTTGTTACTTTTAAAATCTGTAACTGTTGCAAATTGTTTGTGTAGGCTGTGATAGCCGATTTATAGCATTTATAAGTGTTTACTGTATCTGTTTCTGCTTGTTTTCTGAAAAAAAAAAAAATATCTCTTGTTTTCCCGCCTTACTAAGCTAGAATAGTCCAGTTTCAGAGCTTGCTGATCCCTGGGCTTTGTTTGCAGTTCCTGTTACTGAATCTTTACCTAATTTGGAACAGAGGAGGTTCCTTGCTTACCAGTGGGAGTGGGAAGCATTGAGCTGCCTGTTGGTCCAGTTTTGTGAGGTTTCAGCCAGTAACTTGTAGTTTATTGGTCGTTTTGGGCCAGTTCTAGCTTCTTTCAGCCCCTGATATAAAAAGCAGCTAAACGCGCGTTTTTGGCTTGTACCTACTCAGAAAAGATCCTTGTGGTGGAAAGAAGAGTAATCAAGCTTCAGAGAGCTAAAAAAGCGACTTTACCTGATTTAAGTATAATTTTTGTGGCTTTCCACTTCTATTTATCTAGCAACTGTATTTCGCCTGCTTGCTGATACATTGTTACTGTTTTCTGCATTTATTCTGTTTTTGCACTTGTTTCTCAATTTGTTACTTTTAAAATCTGTAACTGTTGCAAATTGTTTGTGTAGGCTGTGATAGCCGATTTATAGCATTTATAAGTGTTTACTGTATCTGTTTCTGCTTGTTTTCTGAAAAAAAAAAAAAAACAAAAAAATATCTCTTGTTTTCCTGCCTTACTAAGCTAGAATAGTCCAGTTTCAGAGCTTGCTGATCCCTGGGCTTTGTTTGCAGTTCCTGTTACTGAATCTTTACCTAATTTGGAACAGAGGAGGTTCCCTTGCTTACCAGTGGGAGTGGGAAGCATTGAGCTGCCTGTTGGTCCAGTTTTGTGAGGTTTCAGCCAGTAACTTGTAGTTTATTGGTTGTTTTGGGCCAGTTCCTAGCTTCTTTCAGCCCCCTGATATAAAAAATGCTAAACGCGCGTTTTTTGGCTTGTACCTACTCAGCACAGATCCTCGTGGTGGCCAGCAGAGTAATCCAAGCTTCAGAGAGCTAAAAAAGCGACTTTACCTGATTTAAGTATAATTTTGTGGCTTTCCACTTCTATTTATCTAGCAACTGTATTTCGCCTGCTTGCTGATACATTGTTACTGTTTTCTGCATTTATTCTGTTTTTGCACTTGTTTCTCAATTTGTTACTTTTAAAATCTGTAACTGTTGCAAATTGTTTGTGTAGGCTGTGATAGCCGATTTATAGCATTTATAAGTGTTTACTGTATCTGTTTCTGCTTGTTTTCTGAAAAAAAAAAAAAATATCTCTTTTTTCCCGCCTTACTAAGCTAGAATAGTCCAGTTTCAGAGCTTGCTGATCCCTGGGCTTTGTTTGCAGTTCCTGTTACTGAATCTTTACCTAATTTGGAACAGAGGAGGTTCCCTTGCTTACCAGTGGGAGTGGGAAGCATTGAGCTGCCTGTTGGTCCAGTTTTGTGAGGTTTCAGCCAGTAACTTGTAGTTTATTGGTCGTTTTGGGCCAGTTCTAGCTTCTTTCAGCCCCTGATATAAAAAGCTAAGCAGCGTTTTTGGCTTGTACCTACTCAGCACAGATCCTTGTGGTGGCCAGCAGAGTAATCCAAGCTTCAGAGAGCTAAAAAGCGACTTTACCTGATTTAAGTATAATTTTTGTGGCTTTCCACTTCTATTTATCTAGCAACTGTATTTCGCCTGCTTGCTGATACATTGTTACTGTTTTTCTGCATTTATTCTGTTTTGCACTTGTTTCTCAATTTGTTACTTTTAAAATCTGTAACTGTTGCAAATTGTTTGTGTAGGCTGTGATAGCCGATTTATAGCATTTATAAGTGTTTACTGTATCTGTTTCTGCTTGTTTTCTGAAAAAAAAAAAAAAAAAATATCTCTTGTTTTCCTGCCTTACTAAGCTAGAATAGTCCAGTTTCAGAGCTTGCTGATCCCTGGGCTTTGTTTGCAGTTCCTGTTACTGAATCTTTACCTAATTTGGAACAGAGGAGGTTCCCTTGCTTACCAGTGGGAGTGGGAAGCATTGAGCTGCCTGTTGGTCCAGTTTTGTGAGGTTTCAGCCAGTAACTTGTAGTTTATTGGTCGTTTTGGGCCAGTTCCTAGCTTCTTTCAGCCCCTGATATAAAAGCAGCTAAGCGTTTCGCTTGTGATTTAAGCCTTGATTTAAGCCTTGAGTTTCGTGGAGCTGCTACTGTTGCACACTAGGGCAGTGCGGTTAAGCAGATTTAAACTATTAGGGCTACCTAAATTACACTCTTCAAATTTTCCTTAAAACTACCTTCCTCGAACTATACTACTGATCTAATCAGCGTATCCTATAACTAAAAGATCATCTCTACTTGACTCCAAGTAGACTATTCTCTATCTGTTAAACCTAGCACTTGCTCCTACAGTACTTATTACCTTGATACGGCACTCTTGTCATAGATAGTACCCCAAAAGGCAACCCCATTTCTCGGTCACCCACATCCCGGAATCTTTTTAAAGTTTTTGTCTATCCTTCTAGCATGTCGAGGGATCAGTTGCTAGTGTCCTCTCCTGCTCAGCTGGTGAACCTGGGAATATTGAGGCAATGTTACAATTGCCTCATGTACCTGAACAACCCTCTCCTCCTCCCACAAAACACAAATACATGCGAGAGATGCAACTATCACGGCCAAACTGGAGGCTGAGCTCTCTCAACATAGGACTGGCAAGACCAGTCAGGAGGAGAAGGTTACCACACACACTATAGACCCAGTCTCACATAGTACCATTACAACCTCAAATCATACACATAAACACACAAAGACATACTCGGAGGCTCTGATCAAAAATCTACCAAAACAGCAGAGGCCACCAAAGCAGACACCCAAACAACCACCACCTCAGAACACAACACCTGCAACACATAGACCTCACAGTCAGAGTGTCAAACAGTCACAGCCCTTAAGGCCAAACACAATGCCAGACACACTAGCCATTGGTGACTCCATAGTCAGACACACTGGCGTCCCGCTCACCAGACTGAGTAAGGAGAAGGTCACAGTAAGCTGTCTGTCGGGCGCTAGAATCCACCACATAGCGCAAGCACTCAGGTCTCGCAACAGCAGGTACAAATATGACTCAGTCATTGTCACGCTGGTGTAAGCGACCTGAGGCGTACCTCCTTCGACTACACGAAGAGAGAGATTGAGGAGCTCTCTGATTATGTAGCCCAGGCAGGTATGACCCTGACCTTGAGCAGTATCCTACCTTCACCAAGAATGATGCCACAATACAGAGATAAGATGATCAGCTTTAACAATTGGCTTAAACACTGGTGTCATTCAAAGGGGATCCAGTATCTGTCTGCCTGGGATGACATGCTGGACAAGCCACGCTGCCATGCAAGGGCGGCTTGCACCTGTCACCCCTGGGATTCGGATATTGGCAAAGGCTCTTGCCACCCCATAGTGCCTTTTTAGGCAAGGCTCAAATTCTAAACCTACCACCCTAGAACACAAAAAGGAAAAAACTAAGGGTAATGCTGCTCAATGCCAGAAGTCTAAATCTCAAAATGCACACTTTCGAGGCCCTTCTCAGTATGGAGAACATCGATGTCTGTGCTGTGACAGAAACCTGGTTCAAGGCTCCTGAGAGCACCCCAGCGCTATCAGGTTTTACCTCATATCATGCGTTCCGGCCCCAAAATCCGGACAATACCAAGAAAGGAGGAGGGTATCCATATTCATCAAGGACACCCACACCTCAAGACTGGTGGCAGCATGATGCATCGGAGACCATCCAGGTGCAATTAACCGTAGGCAAGACTGCTCTGCAAATTGTAGCATGTTACAGGCCACCCTCACAAACTCAGGAACCTCACATGGCCTTCCTGAAAACACTAGAGGGATAAATGTATCACCAAACACCATCATACTAGGTGACTTCAATTACCCTAATATAGACTGGGAACACTACTCAAGCCCAAACACCTAGCCCAAAAGTTCCTGGAATTCATAAACTCAAATGCCATGGAACAACTAGTCACCATCCCACAAGAGGAGATAACATACTTGATCTCATCATCACGAACATGGGAGCACAATGTTCAACACGGAAGTATACCCTCACTGGTGAGATCAGATCACAAACTAATCTCGCTGGAGGTCCTCATCCCACCCCACCTGAAATAAAAAGACCACGGTAAAGAACTTCTCAAAAGCCCACTTCACACTTCTAAAGACTAGTGTGGTCGCCTTTATGGGCCCCGAACTGGCGGAAAACAGTACTCAAGCCGCTGAATCACTTACAAATGCCTTCTACCAGCACCTGCATGACTGCATGGATAAGGCAATCCCAAGCAAAACAAAGACTCTTTGTACCAAAGGCAAGCGTCCAGTCTGGTGGACCCCAGCCATAAACAAACTCTACAACAAAAGGAGGAAGCTACTACAAGATAGAGCAAAATCCTTAAAAGGTAAGACACCCTTGATCACTATAAGTAAAAACTAAGAGCTCTCATAAAATCATCCAAAGCAAATTTCGAGAGAAAAATAGCTAAAGACTCAAAGACAATCATAAGGCCTTCTTTAGCTATGTTAGAAACCTAGGAGGAAACTCCCAGATATGCTCAGAACTAGTTCAAAATGATGTGAAGATTACTGATCCTACAGACATTGCCAACATACTGGCTGACAGGTTCAGTGCAAACTTCTCCCCCTCCCCAAAGGAGAGATATCTATACCAAACGATTGCAGCCCCCAAACATCTCCAGCGCCCAAGTGAGAACTGCTCTCTCCAAAGCAAAAACACAGCATCCATGGGACCTGATGGTGTCCCCGGCTGTGTGCTCCACGAACTCAATGAGGAATTAAACCCACAGCTAGGACAGCTGTTTAATCAAAGTCTTACCTCTGGATACGTGCCAGGAGTGGTGCACTGCAACTGTGGTCCCACTTCACAAAGGCGGTGCCTCCACCGACCCTGGAAATTACCGGCCCATTAGCTTGACAAGCCTTATCTGCAAAGCCATGGAGAGGATCATAATGGACCTCATAAATAAAGACATAGGGAATTTGCAGACTTTGGATCCAACCCAGTTTGGCTTTGTCAAAGGCAGATCATGCCTTTTAAACTTGGTTGACTTTCGAAACAGTCACCAAAGCCATTGATGAGGGAAAGGCAGTCCATACAGCCTACCTCGATCTAGCTAAGGCCTTGATACAATACCCCACTCGGGTATCATTGAAAAACTCATCAGCTTAAATGTTAACCCATACATCACAAGATGGGTTGCAAACTGGCTGAGTGACAGAACCCACAGGGTCAGAGTTGCTGGCGCCATGTCAGACTCAAAGCCTGTCACAAGTGGTGTCCCACAGGGCTCAGTCCTGGGCCCACTCTTGTTTGGCATCTACTTTTCGAAGTACAAGCAAACACAGGAGGGTTATGGCTGACAAAGTTTGCAGATGACTGCAAACTGGGCGCCATAGTAGAAAACACATCTGACACAGATATCCTTCAGAAGGGTCTCACAGAAACGGATAACTGGTGCCAGAGCCACGGCCTAAAGTTAAATGCCAAAAATGCATAGTCATACCCTTGGGAAAAACAAGGTTACCTAGCTACCAAATAGGTGGCAATCCACTGAGTACAGAAGAAGTTATCAGGGACCTGGGGACCCAGGTTGATAGTAGTCTGTCATTCGACACCCATGTAGCTAAAGTAGTCAGGAAGACCTTCTACATTGCCCACCTTATCATGAAGGGATTCTCATCTAGATCAAGGGAGGTCATAGTCTCCCTTTACTCATCACTCATCAGACCAATGATTGAGTACAATGCCCCATTCGGAATGTATCTGACCCGACACTTGCAGCAGCTGGAGAGGCCACAAAGTTCCTCACCAAAAGGATAAAGGGTCTCAAAAATCTGTCCTATGCTGCCCGACTGAAAGAACTCCAGCTCTATTCAGTCGCTTACGCTTGCTCAGAGGTGACCTTTGCCTAACATACAAGGCCATGTCAAACCCAGATTTGATGAATATGCTTCACCTCAAAAATCTAGATCCATCAGAGCCACAAGGCGGAGACTTAAACCTCGACACGGCTATTAATAGGACGTGCTGGAGGGATAGATTCATCACCCAAAGACTCCCTATGCTGTGGAACAAAATCCCAGTACATGTGAGGCAGAGCACCTCGCTGGCCTTGTTCAAGAGAAATCTTGACCAATGGATGGGAGATCGCAGATATACCCCAGGGATTACCTCAGTGTCACTGCTCGACAGAGGCACAGCAAAATAATGGGTATAGTTCCCCATACTAAAGGGGTGGCGTAAGCCACAAAACTATGGGCTAGGTTTGTAAATGCCCTCGGGCAGATAGCCTAGTATGAACCTATGAACCTATAATACCACATAGTATTGTGGTGTAGGCCTGGACACTGCTGCTAGTTCCAACAAATGGAAGATTGGTTGTACGGCTATATCTACCTACTCTGAGGGAATTTATAGTCATTTGTGTATAGTTCATTTTGTTTGACACTGTAAAGGGGGGGATGGGGACCAGGGTAGATGGTGACCTGAACAGTGATGGCTATGTGGTCAGATATTACCAAGGGGATGGCACTGTAGGAGTGCTACAGTGGCTACTCATGTTGGTTAGGAACAGGTACAGGATATTTCCACCTGTCATAAGAGTGTTGAATGGGCGGATCCACTACACTGCCATTGACAAAGCAAAGGAATCTATGTGCGATCATGTTCAGGTGGCATAAGTCAGGCACACCATGGTTGGGTATTTGAAGTCACCCAGGAGCAGGGTAGACAACTGAACCCCAACAGATTCTAGCAGGTCCCAGTAGGTGTGGTGAGTGTCCATAGTCATGGTTTAAGGCCTGTAGCTAGCTATGATTAGAGTAGGTGTTTTGTCAACTGTTAACTGCACTCGGGATGTCACCCATGCGACATACTGTTTGGCCAGCCTGGAGGTGTGTATGTGTATACAAATGTTCAACACTCCACCTCCTGTGCCTTTGCAGGCCTCCATTTGGGGTCTGAACGTATGATGGGATGAGTGACCTGGGAAGGCTGGTGTGCTCTACACAGTTAGAATGCAGGTGTCAGTGACTGCACAAATGTCAGCGTCCTACAGGAGAAGGTACACTTGCATTAACATGGGTGTCATGGTAAGACACCTAGCTCCTGTTAGAGCAAGACATCTGCACAAAGGCACACATAGGTGGTGGACAAAGGCCAGTAAACGGTGTCACTTTACGAATCTAGCTGAAACACACTTATTTGCTAGCAAAGATGATGTCATATTCACAGGTGTACTCTGCAGAATATGACATCTGACAATGAAATGTATGCTAATTTGTTATGACTTCAGGTTTTAATGGATTGCCAGTGATGTGCCAGACAATACACAACTGTCTGAGGCATTGACTACAAATATGAGGCAGACATACGTTCAGTCTACAAATTTCTGGACAGTTGTCAGGTATGGGCTCAGTATATCACATACAGTTCAACACAAACATCACACCTGTTGTGTAGTATTCACACACCCTATGTACATCTCTTACATTTGTAAAACAAGCATGTGTATCAGAGTAACATTCACAAGTGACATATGAGTAAATACAACATCCCAGGTAGCTGGCCTACCAGTGACTCAGTATTGGACAACAGAGACTCCATTAGTAGTCATACATGAGCTGACCAGAGATGTGTTCCATGTCAATGCAGGCAGGGCAAGCAGTAATGGACATAGTTGCTGGACAGCAGCATGTGAGTCCAGCAGGTCTTGTTGCGGCCTAGTGTTTAATGTCCCATTTGACATCAATGCATTCCCCCTTCTGCATCCCATTACATGCTTAAATGATTGACATACCTGTTATATTGTTCAGGAGTTCCCTCACAACAATGCAAATGGTTAGGTTTGTGTAGTCGCAGTCTGTCTTTGTGTAGATGGGTTGAGACCTGTGTTGCATAGGCAGCAGCTTGCCTTTAGTAGGTACTGCTCATGAGCAGGTGATAGCCTGTGCACCAATCGGTGTCTCCCACTTGCTACTTTCATCCAGAGCAAGTGTGTTGTCTTTCCATTTGCCAATGCCATAGCAACACAGTGCTATAATTACAGCCTTCATGTGGGCTTTGCCCCTTTTCCTTTCTTGTGTGGAGGACATTATGGAGGTGTGGGGGCTACAGCTTCAAAGACAGTAGATGGGAATATCTCTCAGGAGAGGACATGTGGAGACAGCCCAGCAACATGGGGAACAAAGCTCCAGAATTTGGTACAGATTGTAAGTCAGTAGTGCTGTAATACACATAGAAGGTTGCTAATTTAACAGGGTTCATCTGGAAATGCATTTTCTGTGTGATTTGACATCTGACAGTGATATGTCTCTGACATACCTCTCAACTGTCCTGATGTCCACAGACTGCCCAGGGGTTCGCCTGTTATGTTTGGTCTGTTCCTCAGACAATGTCTGTTTTTGTAGAAGCAGTAGAATAATGTGAGGATTGTAGTCAGTAACTGTTAACATCCATTGGTGTTTCAGACATCATCTCCTTCAGGGATGTTATATTACAACAAAGCCTGTGACACTGTCAACTGTTTCAGTTTGTAACACCATTATGTGAGATATGTCCCTCTTTCCGGCCCCCTGTCCCCCAAGTATGTCATGCTTTGTCCAGATGTCTTGCAGTAAGAGGGTCAGAGGTATGTGATATCATTATTTACTGACTGCACTCAAGGTATCAACCTAATGACTTAGCAGACTCCTGGAAGTGGTATGCAGCAGTGGCCATGAATATGGTCTCACACCCTGGACATTCTGTGCAAATTTGTACATATGAGAGTTATGTATGTCTGTCCATTGTGAAGCAATTGCCAAGAATGTGTAGCTGTGTTGTGTGTAAATGTTTGTTTGGCTGGGCAGGGAGAGTAGCAGATGTGAGTGTCACAGATCCTTTTTCTATCTGACTGTGCATGCTACTATGGCTGCTGGTGGTCTATTAGGTGTGTATGTTTATTGCAGTAGACTGAGAAAGGTCCTATAACACCTCAGGATTCTCAGTACACTGTGAGTTGGGTCAGTATCTGTCAGTGTATTGTGTGACTGTGAATCAGGATATGTTGGTTCAAACAGTTGTTCTACTCTAGAATTCATTTGGGGTACTGGTATGTTGCTGTGACTGTGGTACAAATGGTTGTGGGTGGGCATATATGCACCACTATCTGCTTTTCCCTACACTTCCATCCCTGTAATGCATGATATATTTGTATATAAATGGGTAATTGCCCAGAGCTGATTTGTGTTAGTGTTGTGTTGGTCTTACTGTGGTTCAAAAGGTGCTAGATGACATGGTTGGTAGCTGTCACAGGTTTTTTTTCATTCTGTTACATGACTGTGGTCATACCTCTCCACTGTCCAGATGTTCATACCTCTCCACTGTTCAGATGTCTAGACACTGTCCTGATGTGTGGCTCATATGTTTTGTCTGTTGGCCACAACAGTTGTGGGTTTCTCAGAAATCACTGGGATGATGTGAACATTGACATCAGTAAATTTTGACATTCATTTGTGTTTCAAACCTGGAATCTGTCTGGCATTGTATGTGAAAGCAGACCATGCCACTCTAGCAGTCTTCTACATGTATGACAGCCATATTTCAAATATGTCACTATTGTTTGACCTTTATTCCCCCAGTTTGTTAGGCTTTTTGCAGATTTGTTGCTTGTTGCAGTAAGAAGTTGGTTATCTGTCTATATATATATCTCTGTATGAATATATATATATATATATATATATATATATATATATATATATATAGCGATATATTGGTATGTATATATACATTTTATTTACTTTTTAGCATTTGTTAACTGGGAATGTCCAACTTGGAATGAAGCCAATTTTCAGCAGAGGCCCAGGGAGAAATGCTCCAGATGCATGTCTTTCTAATGTGAGAGGAAACTGGAGCACCCAGAGGAAACCCACAAAAACACACAGAGGACATGCAGACTCCACAGAAGGCACCCAGCTGAGAATCGAACCAAAGACCATCTGCTGTGAGGCAACAATGCTACCACTGCGCCATCCAGATATATACATACATACATATATATATATATATATATATATATATATATATATATATATATATATAAACAGTACTATGGATATATAATTCCCCCTTATGCTGAATGACTGTTGTGCATGATATGTTTGTAAAAGCATTACAAATTCCTACAGCAGATGGTGTAGAGGTATGTTGCTATGAATGATGTGCACAGGGTCCTGGGTTCCAGACTAGAAAGTGATTACTTTTTTCATTAATGGTAAATGACCAGAATGAATGATATGCTTGTAAAAGCATTACAGATTCCCACAGCTCAGATGGTGTAATGGTACTTGGCTGTGATTATAGTGCACAGCATCCTCGATTCGAGATTTGGCAGGGTGGTTATTTTGTTGCTGGACAGAACAAGGGCTGATGGAGACAGAGTGATTAAGGCACTTTTAAGAAGTTGTAAGCAGGTTTGTGTGGTTTTGCGGGATGTTAATCATTGCTAAGAGACAGTTAAATAAACCCTCTTAGCTTCACTTAGCATTATTTACTCCTGCTTACACCCATGTTAATTTTCTTTAAAGAAAAGAAAAAAGGTGATAAGAAAGGGTGAAATGGAAGAAAGCAGAGGGTAAAACATTATGAAAAGCAGCTAGGGATGTGCAGGATGGGTGTAAAAAAAGACCATAGCTCTACATTTCTTCAGCAGCAAAAGTTGTGACTGATGTGGCAAATTTGGAATTTACAGCCTCACACCCCACAGGGAGGAGTGGTGGCAACATACATTTGTAGAGTAATTTGGTTGTAGATTGCTTTACATCACTGTACATGGTCGCGAAATGTAGAGCTATGTAAGGGGCATTTTTTTGTGGGATAGACCCCCCCCTTTTTTAAGGTGAGAGTTGGATTTTAGGGAAGGGCTGTAAGTATGTTTGGGGAGGTAGGTTGGGTGGGATAGGTTGCATTTGCAGACAGATAAAACAGACAAGACAGCAGACAGGGGTGGTATATGAGCATCTATATCATGTTATCGAAAGTTTACTTAATCGAATCAATAAAGGTCAAACTTTATTGATCGATTAAGTAAAACATCGACAAAAAAAAAAAAAACTAAAAGACGTAGATACGGGGGCAAGCCCCACTGCACCCCCCACGTGGGGGGCTGTGCCCCCAGCACACCCCTACTTAAATATATCAACTCCGAGACTGCACTACATTGTGGTAAATGGAAATCTCCCCTTACGGAGATTTCCGTTTACTTGCACAATGTTCTTCACTTTCAATATTGTCGTGCCAACAATATCGGACTCAATATTGTCAGCTTACGACAACATGAAGTAGACCCATATATGACACATGAGGGGGGTAAACACCTTTGACAGAGAGTGTGGTTGGGAATCAGAAGCCTATGAGCCACCAAATGGATACAGTGGGACTGAGGTTCCCACCCTTGGGCAGTCACCACTGCTCCTTCACAGCCCTGAAGGTGGCTGTGCTGAGAGCTAGACAGGTGCCCACCCAACTCTACTCAGATGGTGCTGCTCACCAAACCTCAGAACTAACTGTTGGTGACAGGCTCCTGTCCACACCTGCTCCCAGGGTGAGGACAGGGCACATCCCCTGAGGTGGTTCTATCTGAATGTGGTGCAGGATCAGCAGACGAGGAAGTCCCAGCTTGGGTCCCAGATGTGCTGGTGCCCAGTGCCACAGCCACATGAGGCAGGATATGCAGATCTGCCGGGATCTGCCTTCTCAAATGTGCTATGGCATTAATGTTTTAAAAAATATGTTGGTTAGTCATGAACAACACATTTCCAGAATAGTTATAACAGCATGCATGGGTGTTCCAGTTAACCCTATAAAACAGATTTGGAACAGTTGCATAGCAAAATGAACACATGCATAAATGGAACAACTGTATGCATCATGCAAGCATGCCAGTAACATTGACGGCAACAGGCCACCAACAATTGTATTTGAACAAGGTATGTTAACATGCAACCAATCAAATATATGAACAATAATAAAACAAGTCCCAGCATTAGGTTTGGAGTAAAACATACCCATAGTATATGAATTATTGCATTGCTCTAGATGAGAGGGGGAGACAAAAAGTCCATTAACAACTGTTTATGCTTCTATTTTCTACAACAGTACTGCTCAATACTCTATGGGTCTACCCTCACTTTACATCTGGCTCATAGCTTCTGTAGCACAAACATACCTATTAAGCTGTCAGCTTGGACTGGTATGGGGCAAACTGTGAAAACTCTGGGTAAATAACTAGAGGAGATTCGTACATGTCAGGGTTACATATCTGGCACAGGAGGAGTACCTGAACTGCTATGTGAGTGTGCTACTGGCATATTTCAACTGGTTTCCTATCTGTGTCCAGGCTCATTGGCAGGAGTGGCCACTACTTCTACATTTGTAGAGTAATTTGGTTGTAGATTGCTTTACATCACTGTACATGGTCGCGAAATGTAGAGCTATGTAAGGGGCATTTTTTTTGTGGGATAGACCCCCCTTTTTTTTTAAGGTGAGAGTTGGATTTTGAGGAAGGGCTATAGGTATGTTTGGGGAGGTAGGTTAGGTGGGATAGGCTGCATTTGCAGACAGATAAAATAGACAAGACAGCAGACAGGGGTGGTATATGAGCATCTATATCACATTATCGAAAGTTTACTTAATCGAATCAATAAAGGTCAAACTTTATTGATCGATTAAGTAAAACATCGACAAAAAAAAACTAAAAGATGTAGGCACGGGGCAAGCCCCACTGCACCCCCCACATGGGGGGCTGTGCCCCCAACACACCCCTACTTAAATATACTAACTCCAAGACTGCACTACATTGAGGTCAATGGAAATCTCCCCTTACGGTGATTTCCGTTTACTTGCACGATGTTCTTCACTTTCAATATTGTCATGCCAACAATATCAGACTCGATATTGTCAGCTTATGACAACATGAAGTAGACCCGTATATGACACATGAGGGGGGTAAACACCTTTGACAGAGAGTGTGGTTGGGAATCAGAAGCCTATGAGCCACCAAATGGATACAGTGGGACTGAGGTTCCCACCCTTGGGCAGTCACCACTGCTCCTTCACAGCCCTGAAGGTGGCTGTGCTGGGAGCTAGACAGGTGCCCACCCAACTCTACTCAGATGGTGCTGCTCACCAAACCCCAGAACTAACTGTGGGTGACAGGCTCCTGTCCACACCTGCTCCCAGGGTGAGGACAGGCCACATCCCCTGAGGTGGTTCCACCTGAATGTGGTGCAGGATCAGCAGACGAGGAAGTCCCAGGTTGGGTCCCAGATGTGCTGGGGCCCAGTGCCACAGCCATATGAGGCAGGATATGCAGATCCACCAGGATCTGCCTTCTCAAATGTGCTATGGCGTTGATGTTTTAAAAAATATGTTGGTTAGTCATGAACAACACATTTCCAGAATAGTTATAACAGCATGCATGGGTGTTCCAATTAACCCTATAAAACAGATTTGGAACAGTTGCATAGCTAAAGGAACACATGCATAAATGGAACAACAGTATGCATCATGCAAGCATGCCAGTAAATTGATGGCAACAGGCCACTAACAATTGTATTTGAACAAGGTATGTTAACATGCAACCAATCAAATATATGAACAATAATAAAACACAAGTCCCAGCATTAGGTTTGGAATAAAACATACCCATAGTATATGAATTATTGTATTGATCTAGATGAGAAGGGGAGACAAAAACTCCATTAACAACTGTTTATGCTTCTATTTTCTACAACAGTAGTGCTCAATACTCTATGGGTCTGCCCTCACTTTACATCTGGCTCATAGCTTCTGTAGCACAAACATACCTATTAAGCTGTCAGCTTGGACTGATATGGGGCAAACTGTGAAAACTCTGGGTAAATAACTAGAGGAGACTCGTACATGTCAGGGTTACATATCTGGCACAGGAGGAGTACCTGAACTGCTGTTATGTGAGTGTGCTACTGGCATATTTCAACTGGTTTCCTATCTGTGTCTAGGGATATTGGCAGCAGTGACCACTACTTGTGATAGTATGACACTTAAAAGACATGTAGCAGGAAGCGTGCATGTTGTATGTACCTATCCTGCTGTCATTTGCAGGCATGTGGTGGGACAGTTGAACAGTTGTACACAGTTTATTAGTATACACTTCATACAACTACTACCAACATTTCCTTACCTGTACAACCTGTGGAGAAAATATCTGTTAACACTACCGGATTATTTTAACTTTATTCCTGATTCCTTGTGTGTAGATATGCACACATCTTAGTACCACTCCCTGGATTCAAACCGTGTCTGTGTGTGCAAAATTAACAGTTAAGGTATTTCTTGTCACACTGAGCTACTGGGAAACTGCTGTTTCAAGTTTCACTGGTTTCTGTCTAATATTCTCTTGGTTACACAGTCTGAACTTGTAATCCTGTGATGCATGAATAAAAGATAGTTATTGTACTGTGCATTAATCCTTTGGATTACTATAATCAAGCAAAGTTTAACAGAAGGCAATGCTTGTATGGAACACAATTTGAAACTTTACACATTACTACTGAGGGTTCAGAACTTAGTGCAGTATATATTTCACATTTCAATTATATCTTGTTTTACAGCTCCACCATCTACAGTTTTTCTTACAGCTGGTTCATAGAAGAAGCTCAGTTAATGTATGCTGTCACAGCCACATTTGCTGTGAATAAGCTGTATACATTCTAAATGTCTACAACAACATACCAGAATGAACACAACAGTTTTTTGTAGGTAGTTTTATTGCACATCAATATTAGTCTGTCAAACATTTCTATTTATTCAGTTCACACAGTAACAGTATACCTACTAGCAGTAAGCAATTTACTGCTTCTTAGCTATTTGAGCAATATACTGCAAAATAGGTTTGTACTCACCAGCCTGTTGGTGCAGCCTCAGCAGTCTGTCACCATGGGCTTTGATGTTCATAGCCCTCTCTGCTGCAGCTGTAGGGGAGAGAAACAAACATTATACATACCTGTCTATCACATTCTCAGGCTAGTATTTACTACAAACTACTTGATTGTGATACTTACTCACTACTGGAGCATTATGTGCCAAGGCATCTTGGATCCACTAGGCCAAGAGCACCCCCTTTCTCCACTTTTGGTCATCATAGTGGTGCTGTACCTGCTCACCAGTCTGGGGGATGCCATTAGCAGTGGTGAGATCACATGCGAGAAGGTCCCAAGACTATGTTTTGTATTGTGAGCCCTGGTACTGGCCTTGCAGCAGTTTCTCATCATGGTTTTCAACAAGGAGTCCAGCCATGACCCTGGACTCCTGAATGCTCTAGCGCTGCACCCAAAACCACGCTCCATCTCCAACACCAGGCATGTTCCTGCAGAGTTCAAACTAAACAGGTTGTGGCTGTATTCCCACCGGCATGGTTTAAATAAGGCCATATTCCCACCCTTAACCATCATTGGACCATTTTGAAAATGCCTGTCTTGGTACTCGAATCATGAATGCCTGCATCTAAACTCGGGACTCTAACCACTACATTATCTCAGTTTAGGAACTTCAGCTATATATTTCTATTTATCTCCTATGGGATGTTTAAGCAATGCTAAGCAGAGGGCCATAATGTGCACACCCATTTAGCTACATTTAAATATTCCTTTGCATGTTAAAAAAAGATTTATTATATTATTATTATATTATTATTATGTTATATAGTGAGTATTGTGGTTTTCTGACAAGTCATTGAGGACTGCAGTCAGGAAATAACAGCATACATTTGACTTTCAGGCTTATATCTTTCAGAAATACATGCTAATGCATATCCTGTTTTCAATCAACTTTCTAAGTTTGTGAGGGCAATATTTAAGTAGTGTCCCTATTTTTAATGCTTTGTCCTCCCATTATTTGTGCCTTTGTCCACATGGACTGCTGTCAGGGAATAATGGCATACATTTGACTTTCAGACTTCTATCCTTTGGAAATTCATGCTAATGCATGACTTATTTTCTATCAACTTTCTAAGTTTGTGAGGACAATATTTAAGTACTGTCCCTTTTTAGTGTTTTGAACCCCCATTATTTGTGCCTTTGTCCACATTCCCTCTTTAGTAGGTTGCCAGGTGCCATACGGCACTTTTACAATGCAGGGCGTGTGTCACAGAACCTGTCACACACCCCCTGCATTGCTTTTCTGCTGCTGTATGTATTACACTGAAATACCGGCATAATATTAGAGAAATTCTCTAATATTATGCCGCATCAGGTTTAGAAAGTGTTGTATGTCACTTTCTGAGTGCAGGGGACGTGTTCATAGTCCATGCACTACTTGAACACGCCCCCTGCACTCGTTCATGATTCATGTCCATTTTGCCTTAAGAGCAGCATGCCTTTGTGAATATGCAAGGTGCTCTGCTGTGGCTACACAGACATGAACCACTCCATGCAGAAATAGCACTACTCCTGCACTGAGTTTATTGAGTCCAGGGATAAGTCTTCTATTTTATCCAGGAATAAGCTGCTTTGTTTCAAAAGAAATTTAGTGTTATTTTCATTTTCAAGTAATCTTCCATCATTAGACATTGCCTCTTCTAGAGTCATGAGAACTTCTGTGATGTTGTGGGAGTTCTGAAAATTCTAAGAACTGTCTAGGTTACCTCTTCCTGTCTAAAAGTAAATAATCATAATATTTTGAACCATATGCTAAGATGTCAAAGAATACAAGTTAGATAATAAGCAAAAGACAGTGAACTACATTCTAAACCACTGCCAGTTATAAAATAGTTCTGAATGCCTGCAATATACCAAAAGGGTAGTTTATATTCTAGCCTATAGAATGACACTTCTGATAAAAAATGTAGGATTGTGTTTCTCTGTTACTGTCTCTTTTTAATGATAACAAAACTTAATATCTCAGAACAATTTATTATTGAAAGTTTGAATCTTAAAAGGGAAGATTTTTCAGATGTTTGTTCAGATACTATTAGACATAACATTTAAGGAAAAAATAGGACTTATTCTAACAGTAGTACTAGAGTATTAACTACATAAAGATAAATATAAATGTTCTGTTAAATGACACTCTACACTAGGATTACAGCTAAAATATAAAACATAGGAATATAGTTATAGTACAAGACATAATATACAAACAAAAATAGAAAGAGATCAGTATAAGTAAATATGTATATAGTTAAAAAATATAACCATTTGAGTAAGCGTGGGAATTTGGCATAGTGGTTAAAGTCTTGGTCAACGACCTTTCTTGTTATGTAACAGAATTGGACACTAATATACAAGCTCATTATGAATTTGGTCGATACAAATACGATTATGATCGTATTTTTAATAGTATTGACCAATACATGTCCAAACTGGAAACTAACAAAATTAAAAAACTTGATAGAGACATTAAAGCATATGGTTTGGGCACTGCTTACCCCACTCCATCTACGGCTCAGGTTTGGGGCAAGGGAATGGTAAACCCTAAAAAATCTTACCTATATAACAAGGACCAGAATATCGTACAACAAGGACCTTGTGATCTTGTTGATGACTTCGAGTCCAACAACACCAGTTACGATTTAGGGCCATCTGAGCTCCAAGGACAAGGAGGTAGGGGTACTCCATGGCGTAACAGATTGCGAAGTGCTCAACCTGATAGGCAACAGATACGGGATCCAAATTTTCAGCAGGGCCCCTTCACCGGGGCCAGACCGAAGCAGAAAAATTACCAACAAAACCCAGTAAAAGACAAACGGGTCTACAATGCCCACAGGAAATAAAACCTCAAACTGTCATTGGTTCAGCTTTGAATTTGACTGACAACTATGACTCACCTGATCCGGTTACAGATATGAACGACTTTATACCTGGGCCCATTGGGGCCAATAGAGATTTGTCTAATTTCGTTACTAATTTGAATGATTTAAGTTATTGCTTCCATGAGACTGACCTCTTGGAGAGCAGCAAAAGTGTACCTTCTATTATTTCAAATACTACTGGTGATTTTAATGTATACAATTTTAGTAACATAGAAATTGGGACTGAAATGGTCGACCTTTTATCTAAGGGACTCACTTTCATCCCATCAAAACCATGGGACCTGACTAACACAATTTTAGATATTAAAATGTTTGTTAGGAAATTGAACTTTCAGATGTCGATGGGTAATGTGTTTGACTCTACTGATAGTCTCCATGTGCCTAGTACTTACAACCGCCCATTGCACCCTGCCCTTGACCTTTTCGAGAAATGTTGTGAATTGGATGTAAGACATGTGGACATCTACAAGAACGATAGGAACCCTTCTGATAACATGAGTAATGATGAAAGAGAAATAATCCATTACCTTACCACTCAACGGCTTAGGTTTTGCAAACCCGATAAGGGTGGTGGACTAGTTGTTTTCAGTATGAGCGACTACCAGGATAGGATGAATGAGTTACTCAATACTGAAACATACGTACACAGTACCCATAGTGAGGTAAACAGGGCCTATAGTATTATTAGGAACTGTATTGAGGACCTGTTCATCGATGGTCAGATAGACCAAAAGACATATAACTACCTGGTAATGTCATTCCCTAGATACCCTTGTATTTTTGGCATCCCTAAAATTCACAAGAGTATTGAGAATCCACCATTGAGACCTTTGGTGGACAGTAGGGGATCCCCCACATACTCTTGTGCCAGGGTTTTGGATGCCATCTTACAAAAATTCTTGGTCAAGGAGTCCCAAATTTGTAAAGACTCTTGGACCTTTTTGAAGAACATAGACACCTTGAGTTTTGACAAGAGCTACAACTTCCTCACAATTGATGTAAAGGACCTGTACACTTGTATACCCCACGAGGTAGCATTAGAATGGGTAGGACTCATGCTCATGAAACACAAAGCCCCTACTAGGGAAATTGACCTAGTATCTGTCCTCATGGATTTGGTACTAACAAACAACTACTTCTTGCACCTCAATGAATTCTTTTTGCAAAAAATAGGGGTCGCTATGGGTTTGCCTTGTGGAGGAAGTGTAGCTAACTTGGTAATGGCCTACTGGGAATCAGAGTTTGTCTTTAAAGGCAATAAGTTCTCTGATTCCTTCTTGTTTTACACAAGGTTTCTGGATGACATTTTCATTTTATTTAAAGGTAGTGAGAGTGATGGCCACCAAGTCATTGAATACTTCAACAACACTGCTGAGTTCCTTCAATTCACTTACACTTTTCATTGTGACACTATTGCATATCTTGACATCCATTTAAGTAAAAATTACAATTTAAATGAATTTACTGCGAACATTTTTAGAAAATCTACGTATTCCAACACTTCCCTCCATTACACCAGCTGCCATCCTTACCATCAGAAGAAATCTGTTGGGAAAGGGCAGCTGGTAAGAGCTTCCAGAATGGTCAGTCTAGATGAGGATTTTACAAAGGAATGTGCTCATATACGGAAAATGTTAATTCATAGAAACCTTTCTTGACCTGATAGTTCAGGAGGTAATGGATAAAAGACACAGTAATGTGTACATGCCACTATTGAGGACTAACATTGTAACATCCATTGAGGACAGTGGTGCTAACTTGGTCGAAAGGGACCAGTGTGGCCAGGAGGAGAGTTTGGCACTAAATAGTGAACAACTTAATAATAGCATATCTACTGTCAAATTTATAACCACTTTCAGTACAACGAGTACCCTTTGTTTATCGATATTGAAGAAAAACTGGGACTTGTTCAAAATACAACCTGAGTTATATGAAAAACTAGGGGTTCAACCTATGATAGTTTACAGGAAAGGGAATAACATTAAAACCCTGTTAGAAAGGCATGATACGTCTATAGTGAGATGTCCTGGTATGCATAAATGCCTGAACTGTAACTACTGTAAATCTGTTCATGAAGGTAACTCGTTTAGTCTGAATGGACAAGAATTTAAGTTGAGGGATAAATTTGATTGTAATACCACTTTTACCACCTATCTAGCCAGGTGTACATCCTGTCCAGCATTCTACATCGGTAAAACCGAAAGAAGATTGCGTGAAAGGATGTATGAACATCTGTATGCTATTAGAAAAGGGAAATTGGAGAATGCACTTGCAAAACATATGGCGGCCTACTCTAACCATGGTTTTAGATTTATGGCAATCAATCATGTAAAAATTGACCCGAGAGGAGGCCCTAGGAACTTGAAACTTGAGGAACTAGAATTGAAATGGCAGGTGAAATTGAATGCGTACAGCTTTCCTGGACTAAATGAGTCTTGTTCAATAGGAAGTTTATTAAAATTGAACAGTCTAAAGAGATGACTGCCTAGATTTTTATGTTTCTGTGTATGATATTTTGAATCCTTTGACATTTTTAGTTTCTTAATTTTATTGTTGATATGTTAGATATGGAACTTGTAACCTGAGGTAACTCTAATCTATTATCTATTATACATTAAAAATTAAAAATAGATTATGTACACATAGTTTTTGAGAACCATATATTTTCTGAGAACCTTACACTATGTCCCACTGGGTTCCTATGAGTTCATCGAAATGCCAAAACATCGACGCTCACTTCTTCGACACGAAAACATCGACTCTTCATATCATTGACAATTCACGTAAGCGATCCTCCCCCTCTCAGGACCCATGGTAGCACTTGTGTGTGTATTGTGACGTAAATTACAATGCTGTCAAGGGAAATTGTGGGTAGTGACTTGAACCATATGCGCTGTAGTAGACAAACAAGTGCTACCATGGGTCCTGAGAGGGGGAGGATTGCTTACGTGAATTGTCGATGATATGAAGAGTCGATGTTTTCGTGTCGAAGTGAGCGTCGATGTTTTGGCATTTCGATGAACTCATAGGAACCCGTCCCACTATAATTACAATTTTCTCACCTTCCCATTGGAAGCTGTGCTTATTACTAATATGTATGACTTAATACTTGGAATTTAAACATGGGGTCTGTAGTATCGGAAATATTAGAATAAAAACACGAAAACACACACATATATATTTTTTGAAAAACATTACACCTCTTGTAAACATTCCATTACTACACTTATACATATACATAAATAACTATTTCACATATAAACATTTCTCTTGTTAATTCAAAAATAATTTTTATTTATTTTAGAATATTTTTTGTTTCTAGATTTGTTTCTACTTTACATATATGACTCCTGTGACCTTTGTATCAGGAGTTATCAGCATAGTATATGCATACAGTTTTCCTGTTGAGCTCATGTTATTATAAATACTTCTTTTGTATTTTGTAACATTTAATAATAATTTACTTAAATGCTTTTAACAAAACCACATGGATTTTAAATTAATAAATGGATTTGGTTTATGTACTCTCTGCTTCTAACATGGTTTTAGATTTTACATACTTGTCACCAGTTACGGCTCTTGTTGCTTTAAAATTGAATTAATCGAGTTAATTGTATAATGTAGGTTGATTGTTCAGCCTTTTTAAATGGTTACGTTGTCAGTGGTCCTGTTTCCGAAGAAGTCAGCTTACAGGTGCTAACGAAAAGCACTTAAAATAAATATACTCTTTTTGGCTGTCTTTCGTGGTTCACGTCTTTTTTGTTTTCCTTGTTTGGTTTTGCTTAAGTTTCATAGTGGCTAAAGTGTTCACCTTATAGGCATAAGATGAAGGGTTTCATTTTCATGTTTGGCATGACCCACAAGAACAATTAGCCTACTACTAATTTATGAACTTATGATCCTATGATACACAGAGTAAATAAACTAGAAAAAATACTAAATCATCTGAACTATAAATCAATAAAAATGAATACAACATCTAACATCTTCCCTATAGTAGACCAGGGAAATAATGTGCTTATAATTCTATGACCATTACACATAGTAAATAAGTTAGAAAAATATAAAATCATCTGATCTATAAATTAATAAATATGAATATAACAACTGACTTCCTCCCTATAATAGACAAGGGAGATAATGTGAGGTTCAGGGAAAGATGATTGATATTCAGTATGATCACCTTATAATAAAATTTCTGAACACCTGCTTAACTTCTATTAATCATAATAACTCACTGACAGGCTTTTTTAAGATGATGCATACTAAAAATGAGGCACATTAATATGAATCAGAAGCATGAGCTAAGCTCTGTTAGTCTAATGAAGAGCTTGAGAGGTAATTTGTCTTTTTCAACAAACTAGGAATATGTAATATGTTTCAATAGCAATACCCTAAGCACACATTCAGTGGTGAGAGATCTGGGCACACAGGTTGACAACAACCTTAACTTTGATCACCATGTCTCCACAGAGGTAAAAAGGGCATTTTATATTGCTCATCTCATAAGTAAGGCCATTGCCTCCAGAAAAAAAGAAGTTATAACCCCCCTGTACTTTTCCCTCATCAGGCCAATAATACAGTACAACGGTCCCTTGGGTATGCTCCTTTCCAATCACCTACAGCAATTGCAGAGACCACAAAAGTTCCTTCCAAAGAAAATTCAGGGTCTTCAAGCTCTGTCTTATGCGGGCATACTGAAATCATTGTAATTTTACTCTGTGTCGTACAGACTGCTCAGAGGCAACCTGTGTCTTGGACGTAGAGCAATCCCTAACCCAGCTTTAATGGAAATGCTGAACATTCACAGGTCAAATGGCACAAGGGTCACTCGCTCAAAGGACCTTACCTGGTATGTGACATCAACAGAACTTGCTGGTAAGACAGATTTGTCTCACAGAGTTTGCCCCACCTTTGGACAAGCTTCTTATTCATGTTAAACAAAGCCCCTCATTGGCCCTATTTAAGCATCATTTGGATGACTGGTTGAGTAACTGGAAATTCACCCCAGGGGTTCCACCTGTGTCCCTCTTGGACAGGGGCAATATGTGCTGATTTAATGTCTGTATGAACCAGACACTCTTGGGAACACAGGTTGAACTTGGTTAGGCTTGTAAGGGCCCCCAAGTCTGTTAGCCTAGTAACTTCATATGATCCTATGTTATTCCATGGCAGAATGTTTTAGGGTCATATCATTAGGTAATTTTTTATTTGTTTTAAAAGGTTTGTCCATAGCTGAAGATTTCATATTATCATATGTAAAGTATATAATAAGTCTTGTATATAAATGCAGTTTCATTATGCATGTGTTTTTCTCTCTTATATAAATGTCTAATTTTAAATCTCTATTAATATTAATGGATTGAATAATCCAGTAAAGAGCAGAGTCTGTTCAAATACTTGCAATTACTTAAAGCTTAAGGAGTATTTCTAAAGGAAACACATTTACTTAATAAAGATGTAAATAAGCTTTCATTCAAAAATTATTTGGATTTAGCAGGTTCTGGCTTTCAAACTAAATGAAGAGGCTCCCTCATTTTATGGAAGAACTCAACAATAATGCCTAAAGTAAAAGATACCTATGTTGATAAAAATGGTATGTTAAGCATTGTTATAAATGAGTGAATCAGAAAACAATATATATTGGTGAATTCTTATTGGATTCCCAGGGGTTGGAGCTAAAATGCAAAAAATTACTTAGATACTATAGCCTACTACATGAAAGGTGATGCCATAATGTCTGATGACTTTAACTGTATTTTATCAAAGATTCCACTGAAGAAAGTAAGATGAGAATCACATCTTCAGCTAAACGCTTAATGAATTTTGTAAATCTAATGAATTTAAAGGATATATATGAGCAAAGGAAAATAAACTCACCTCAATTTGCCCATTATTCATATAGATATGGAACACAAACAAATATTGATAACATTTTTGTCTCAAACAATCTGTTATATATCAGAGAAATGTAAATAATCTCATGTCTGTTATCAGACCATAATACTATAATGTTCAATATTATTTTAAAAACTGGCAATCTAATACATCACAGGAGATTACCAGCATACGCTATTAATATAAAAGGATTCAAGGATAGGTATGTTAAACAGATTTAAAAAATCCTAGAAATAAATATGAATGGAGAAGTATCTGACACTACCCTGTGGGATTCACTAAAGGCTTATCTAAACTGAAGAGTTACAAGCTTTTATATTAGTAAAACAAGAAAATGGGGCAAACAATTGAATACACTACAGGCCAAAATAGACACACTAAAGTTAAATCTTAAGGCAAATGACATTATCAGTCAGTCTGAAATTAAAAATTAAATACAAAATATGTTGAAATTCTAAATTATAAAGTTTCAATAAATCTGGAAAATCTTAAACTTCAGGCATATTCAGTAATCCCTTTAAACTTGCATAAACTTGTTCTTAGATCAAAGAAAATGAATAAACTGAATCATATCAAAGAGATTATAACACATATAAATAATAAAAAGAAAGTAGAGCAGATATTAAAGGAATTCTTGAAGGCTTTAAAATATTTTATGAAAATACAAATAATAATATAAATAACCCAGATAATGCAGATATTGCTGAATCTTTTCTAAGGGAAATATAAATAATAAATTAACAAGTGACAAATAAAAAATGACAGACCATTCACTTTAACATAAATAAAAGATCAAATTAAAAAAATAAAAAATAATAAGGCACCAGGCTTAGATGGTCTTATACCAGGAGTATTAGTAATGGATTATGCCTTTAAAATACTAGATAAGATCTAGAAGAGTAATAAAAACTGCTGAAGTCCCCCCCATAATGGAAATATTCCTTTATATCATCTATTTTAAAACAAGATACGGCTCCTACAAAGTGTTCATCATACAGACCCATTTTGCTTTTAAATGTGGACTATAAGATGGTCATGTTCATTTAGAAACAGAATTAATCTATTTATACCTAAACTAATTAACAGTGATAAACTGAATTTATTTTAAACCTACAACTATAGGATAATATAATAAGAATGCATACATAGACTATGCAAATAAAAACAAAAAATAGCTTTCTATCATTAGTCTCTATTTAGACAAGGCTTTAGACTCAGATAATTGCTTGTACCTGTTTAAAACACTTAAAGTGCATACTTTTTCACCTGAGTTAATTGCATTAACTTCTAAATTATACAATATCCTTTGTGCTTATGTTAAAATTGGTTCTTTAATTTCTAATTCCTTTAAATTACAAAAAGGCACAAAACAAAGCTGTCTATTATAACCTCTACTTTTTGCATTAGCTATAGAACCTTTGCTAATAGTATTAGATCCAATAAGAACATTAATGGTATCAAACTAAAAGAAGATTTTGAACTAAAGATTCAGCTCTTTGCTGATGATATTTTACTAACAATAGAAAATATAGAAAATTCATTAGTGCATATAATTAGTTCTATGAGTCAGTTTGAAGAAATCTCAAACTTAAGAATTAAAAACTTCATACAAAAATATTCTAACTTCGTTTGGAATAGCAATACCTTGGTATAACCGTTATGTCTAATAAAAAAGAAAGTATGCAAACAAACATTCAACAGGTTGTTGATAACTTTTAAGTTTAGCCACTAATTGGAACATATTATTCTTTACCATGAAAGAATGCTTAATGCTTATTAAGGTAGTAATTCTCCCTAAAATATTGGTTGTCTTACAATCTTTACTACTATCTCCACAAAAAATTGATGAGGAAGATAAATAGTATTCTATTTTTTTTTTTTTGGCATCTTAATAAACCAAGAGTTTCCTTTGATTGGCACAGAAAAGGTTGGGATAATAGTGGAATATGATTCCCTGATATTCAATTGTATGCTCCTTCAACAATTGCAAAAGTTATAGCATTGTGGATAAATTCATCTTATGACTCAAAATGAAAACAAATACATCAAGAAATAGTATTACTAAATAATAAATATATCACAACCAGTCATAAATTCATGGCACCTAGTATTTTATCTGATTATTAAAAGATTTTTGTGTAAATGGCATTACACCCTCTTCTCAAATTCCCTATTTAAATAACATAATTTTGTCTTTCCAAAAGTTCACATATTCTAACTATTGTATTAAAATATTTTCTATGTACCCAACTGCATATACAAATGACTGCTTAGAAACTCATAACTTCAACAAAATGCTAGTGTTGAAACAACAAAGTAATTTCATTTACTGGTATTGATTCCTAAATGGTACTGATATATATACTTTTGAAAATGTAATGTCCAAATACAATCAAGATTCTGAAAACTGGATAATTTTACAAATATTTAGAGACTTTGTGATTACAGAGATAAATAAGATATTTAACCTAGGTAAGAAATTGTTCCCCTAATTATTGGAAATCTTAATAATTATCAATAATAATGCAATGAAAATTAAATCATATTTGTCACAAATTTATAAAATTCCTAAATTAGAGTCCACACATTTAGACAATACCTACTAGAAGTACTCCTCAAAAACTAATAATGAAGACTTTTCTGAAGAATTCAAGAAATTAATATTAAAATTTACAGATAAAACTACATCTTCATTATATTGGAAAATTTTCACTTAGAAATTTTTACACAGAGCTTTTGTCACTCCTAAAGAAATACAATTATGTATAAATCAAATAGAATTAAATGCTGGAGATGTGATTCTGAAATAATAGCTAATTGGACAAATATGCCCCTGGATTCAATAAAGTTTTTTTTTCCTGTGCAAGAATAGTGCAGCAGCTCCTGCATGGAATATGGTCACCGAGCAATTCAATAAACAAGGCTGGGGGCATGCACGAGCCTGCCAGCATTATTCCAGCATGGACACCACTGCATAATTCTAATTACCTAATTTGCTGGTGAAAACCATGCAAATGAGGTGAATTAGCAATTCAGTAAGCAGGCAAGCATCCGTGCCAGAACAGTGTCTATTGCAGAAATGCATTTGGTTACTGACCGGGTGAATTTCTACAAAAATCAAAATGGGAGCATGACAGCTCAAAGTAAATCATGTATTATAACCATTAGGTATGCCAATGGCCAAAAATATGGCCACTGGCATAGAAAAGACTTGCAAAAATATGAAAATAAAACTTTATTTTTTGCCAATTTCGGCCGTTTAGGCATAGCACAGAGGCCTGCAAATATGATCGTGCTGAAGATAAAAAAAATGTGAAAAGAAAATTTTAAGTGAAATGGCATTTTGCCATTATAGTGTATAGCATGTATAATCAAAACAATAACAGGTAACACTGGTTGCTAAGGGGAAAGGCTCTGGTGCAGTGGTGTAACAAGGGACTAAGGCAGTGTGGTATGCAAATGAGCACAATTTACTGAATCACAAAATGGGAGACAATTCTCTGGCTACACCAAACGGTGTAGCAGCTATAAGGCAGTGGTGTAACCAGGAGAAGCAGCTGACATGAGAAGGGGATGTGTCATGCTTGGTGTAAGCACATTGGAGCTCCACAGTTTCCATTTGAGCTTAGCTAAGCACAGCTAAGCAAGAGGGTGTGTCTAAGGCTGTATTTACTTATTCCATGAACCGAGGAGCATGTTTGCATCTGGGCAGGGCCACTTCTGCTTAAAAGTGCTTACTTTAGCTAAATGGGTTTGTGCAGCATGCACTGGATCTTAAAAAAAAAAAAACTGTTTACATTTGGGCAGCTGGACTGCGTAGTGTGCCACGGGGCTTAAAAGAGGTGGAAAGTGGAAGGAAAAACAAAAAAATGGAAAATAGCAGAATAAAAGAAATCAAGTACAAATAATATAGCTGGCAGGTGAAATGTATCATACTCAGCCAATCATACAGGCAGCATCTGCAGTACAACAGTATAAACTATGCAAACACCTTCCAGTCTGTTTTTTCCCACAAACTCTTCACCATTGGTGTACACACTCAGAGGAATTTTAACTGACAAAATTCTAGGGGCTGTTGTCACTTTGATACATCAGTATGTGCTAGAGGCTGAGCGAAGTGAGTAGGATAATGCTGGCAATCACCCCAGACTGAGGAGGAGAAGAGTGTTCAGACCCAGGGGAACCTACCAAAGGCTACATGATCTGGAGATAGTAGAGCACTACAGGGTGGACAGGGACATACTTCAGCAACTCATCAAGCTGTGCCACCCTCACCTCTGACTCAGAGCCAACAGAGGGGAACCCATCCCAGTGGATACCAAGGTATGTGTACCCTTAAGAATACTAGCTACAGGTACTTTCCAAATACCTACTGGGGACATCCATGGGGGTCTCACAGGCATCTGCATTCAGGGTACTCTACCAGTTCCTGGATGCCATGCTACCACATGCTGGTGAGCACATTTATTTCCCCAGCACCTGTGAGGAAAGAACCAGCAATATGTGCCTCTTCCACCATGTAGCAGACTACCCAGGGGTACTGGGTGACATCCCATATGGCCATCTGGTGGGGGATGCTGGTTATGCACTGGAGCCATGAATGATGACTCCCATCAGAAATGCACACACAACCACTCAAGAATGCCAAAATGAGGCACAAGCACAAACCAGGATCATTATAGAGCATGTGTTTGGGATACTCAAGTCATGGTTCTGCTGCCTTGACATATCTGGAGACCTGCAGTACTCTCCAGCCACATATGTACACATGTTCTTAGTATGTGCCATGCTACACAATATGATCCTGTGGAAACAGCTGCAGCAGTAACAGCACAGGAAAGGGCCACACAGCCCCCACCATTGCCAAGGTCCCCATGGGTATAGAGGGACTCGGAGGAGGAACCCCCTGAGCCAGCTCCTGTAGGCAGATGGAGACATGCCCAGTATGCCTTGGCATTGGCAAAGAGGCAACACATAGCACACACACTGACACTGTAGGGACCCAGGGACTGACACCTCTCTCTGACTTGCATACACAGTAAAATGGATGCCACACACATATCACACTGCCTGTACCTTACCATGTATAGGTAGTGTACTGCATGCATATGAATCAGCAGCCCTCAAGCACTGTCCTCACAACTGCTGCAAGCACAAGGTAAGTCAGTCTTCTTAACAATAAATGAAAGGATTAGTATGTTCTGGTAGCATATCCATGGTATTGCTGCATGGATGCAAGGGAATGGGGTGGCCTACTGGGATAGCACCAGACAACTGATAGCTATGTGGGACACCATGAAATGTTTGCCCAATACTGGCCTCCCCACACTATGCAGTAGTACCCAAGGTGACAAATCCCACTGCAGTATATGTGGGGGGGGGCAACTAACTGGGGGGGTCATAGTTCACATGCATGGATGTCATTACTCACCCCTCAGCCTCACCCAGCAAGTCAGCTGTAAGAAACTATAAAGAAATGCCTGGAAAAGACCCACAAATGGTGACAATGCTGAAATACCCTCTTACAGACTTATGCAGTGATAGCACAGCAGGTCTTGCAGTTCCAGTAAGGCTCTGAAGGGTAAGAAGTCTGAAATACAAATGTATGCCATTACAATCTGATCTGTGGTCTTTAGTGATATGCCTCTAGTCTCCAATACAGGGCACAATAATATGCTAAATGGAACCAAAATGTAAAGCAAATATCAGCACACTCTGTGCAAATATGTACAGTTGACAGGTGTGCCCCCCACACCCATATTCTCATAGAAATGCAGTGACATGTATGTTTGCAGGGAAATAGCAGCAGAGCACACATTGCCAGGGCTGTCCCAATCAACATGATAACTTGTTGCATGTCCACAATACGCAGAAGTCACTGAGCTATGCATTTGTGTGCTTAATACTGTTAGGATGTGGCCAGCACTTACTCCTGGCTGTTGTAGTGGCCTAGGTACAGTGTTGTCTTTGACAGGGCCATGTTCCAAGAACTGCAGTGCTAAGTATTCTGCATGTCAGCTACACCTATGGAAGGAGTTGTACACACTGTCCAGATGTCAATATCTGTTAATGCAGGAAAGTTGTACATGTCATGGACAGGGGGCCTCACATATGGACAGTACTCAGCTTGGAGTAACCTAAACAGGACCTACCATACCTCTCAACTGTACGGACCGATTGCAGAATGTCCAGAGGTTTGCATCATAATTGTGGTCTGTATAACATGAAATAGTGGTTGTCTGGCAATTCAATGGCAAATCACGCAAGACTAAGGTCAGAAAATAATGACAGCTTGTAGTGTCAGACTTCATACCCTATAGAAACATGCATGCTAATGTAAAGCCTGTTATTGAATCACCTTTACAGGTTTGTAAGGCCAATATTTAAAAATGGTCCCTCTATTTAGTCCTCTGTCCCCCAATCACGTATGGCTTTGTCAATATGTCTGGCTCTCAGAAGTTGAGAGGTATGGTGCCTAGCAGGACAGCAGGTACCTGAAGGTCACTGTACTGCCAGTGTATAAAAGGCTGCCACCTTTCTGTGTCAGCACTGACAACATATCAGTGGCCAACAGAAATACCCCTGGAATGACACAGGTTGTCACAGAAGGAGCACAAGTATGCCTTGTATATCTGTTCTGCTTGTCCTAATATTGCCTTTGCCTGCCAACTATTTGCAAAACAAGAAAGGGGCATGTCAAAACAGCAATGGTAGACAGTGGGTAAGCAGATATCAAACCCATATAAGCAAACAAGCAATTACCAAACCGGTCTCCCAAATGTCTGTTTGGCAGAACATTATTAACATCCTGCCCCATGTGTGGGCCTTTGTCTGTCATATTCGGGCCTGTCCAGATGTTAGTCTGTGATGGTATGACAGCTAGGCCCACATCTAGCCTCATAATAACATATAGCAACACAAACCATCTAAGGACCGCAGCAAATGGAGTGGTGCAATGATGGACAACCTGGTAAATAGGTACATTCAGAGGTGTGAAGTCCACAACCCTGTGTGTGAGGTAACGGCATGAACTCCACCCAAATTAGAATTACAAATACATAACAGCAGTCACTGTGGCCTTAGCCTGTGACTGGACTACAGAAGGACAAAGAGACACACATAAGGGGAAGGGAAACCACTGGCCAGACAAATGGAGAATGTGCACACCAGAACAAATTGCGCAGTAACATAGGTGCCATGCAGTGTAAGGAGTCAGTAAACATCACCTGCAAATACACAACACACACCCATGTAAGTGGAGGTCTGCAACAAAACAAAACCCAAATAATGGGCATTTCAGAGGCAAAATCACATGGGAACTCCACAAACATACACACCACAGACCATGTAGACTCCACACACCAGGGTCTTGCAAACACTAAGGCCTTATGCCAAACCCCAAACACCTACCATACACAAGTTAGGCTAACAGCACTGTCCCTCTACCCCGTTCCATACAGACTCTGCTGTGGTGACCCCTGTCTGGCATACAAAGCAATCCAGACCCTGCCTTGATGGGACTATTGCACATCTGGAACAACCTAGGCTGTGATATCAGTATGGCTTGTTGGTGTGACAGATACGTGTAACACACACTCCCCCATCTGTGGAAAACACTCCCTGTCAACAGCAACCCAAGTGCCTCAATACTCTTAGTGATGTGCTCCCTGTATAACTGCACGGGAAACACAAAATAAAGTCCTGTGATCCCATCTTTGTCCCTGCTGGACAGGGCCTCTGTGTGCTGACATGTTGTAACATGGGCTACACTCTCATCTGCAATGGTTATAAGAGCTTCAGGGACAATACCCTACTAACGTCATAGCAACCTATCAACCTATACACAACTGTCTGTCAGTGGTTCAACACATTACTCTGTACTGCTCTGCCTCTGACATACCTGGAATACACAGTGCTATGTGGAATATACTACACATATAATGAACATTTCTGCACAGTAGAATGCACACATGCCCACACCCATACCTCCCAACCTCTGACAGCAAGACATCTGGACAAGGTCATAAATAAATATGGCGCAAAGGCACAATGGTATGCCAGTGTTGTAAATACTGCCCTTACATACTGAGAAAGTTGGCAGGATAAGGGGTTTTGCGTTAGCAGGAATTGGCTAAAGGTTATGAAGTCAGGAACACTAATGTATGTTATTTTGTAATGTCAGTCTTCAATTATATGCAATTAACTTGCCATAAAACACAAGTTTATGCAGACTGGACAAAACTTCTAGACAAACACCTGGACAATCTGCCAAAAAATGCACATTTGAGAGGTATGGCCACACCAGGATTTGACTTTTCAGGTAAGAAGATTACCACACAAGCAGGTGGTCCCCAGCCAGTATATTACCAAGTTGCTGGACTGTTTACACAGCTTAATCAGTCAACCGGCTGTAGCCGCACCTCTCAACTGGCCATTTTGGGCAAGAATGTATATAGTCTGGGTATTCCTACTATATGATTGAAGATGCATTCTTTCGAATGTGTCTTAATCGAACTTAAAAGCACGAAATGGCAAAAAAGCGAAATGGCATATAAGCGATTTCTTTCCCTGGGAAAAAAAAATCTCTTGGCCACCTTCATTACTTTGCCATTTTTGTCACCATAGTGCGATCTTGGAGTTGGTATATTTAAGTAGGGGGGTGAAGCCCTCTACTTTATGTAATGTTTTTTTTCTTTTGTAGAACAGCAATTTCTTTCCCTTGGAAAAAAATTGCTGTTCTAAGTGTTCTGGATTGTAAGCTTTCACTTACATGGGGTCGAAAAATCAGTGTTCGCTTTTTTAAGCCTTTGCTGATTTAATAAAGACCCTAGTCAGGCTCATAATATTGTTCATTGAATCATACATCTTGTATTCCTCTGGTAAAGCATTAAGATAATCTGAAGATGTCTGTCACTAGGTAATGACATAATATATTGCAGTGTCAGACTTCAGATATGGCAGAAAATATCTGCTAAAACAAACCCAGTACCTCTAGGAAAGTCCTGTTTATTTTTGAGAGGTATGGCTGTAGCACACAATTCCCCAGACCAGAGTACACCTATCTCTGTAATGGAGTCCCTCTCTCACTATATAAGGTCACACTGGGCATGCTCCTACACTTAAAGGATCACAGGTCATGGTGGAACCCACATCGGACTATATAACTGATTTGTGCATATATGTCTTTGCATACAGACAGCTATGTACACTTCAACTGTCCCTACACACACCCATCAGACAGGATTACCCTCAGTTAGCTGTAGGTGGCCCATATGTGATATATCTGCATCTGTTGCATGTGATACACAGACATATATATGGGCCACAGATAATATGTAAAGCATACACACATACACACACACACACACACACACACACACACACACACACACACACACACATATATGTGGGGAAGAGAGAGAGAGAGTGATAGAGAGAGAGACACACACACACAGAGTGAGCCAAACACACAGATACCCTGTCCAGCCATGGTCAGTGGCATACTGGTTGTAACCAGTCGCATCTGCCAGCATGAATGCGAGCTCCATTGTGTAAGAGTACTGAGGGGGGGTTGTAATATCATAACACATGTGCGTGTGTGTGAGTGTCTGTGTGTGTGTGTGTGTGTGTGTGTGTGTGTGTGTGTGTGTGTGTGTGTGTGTGTGTGTAGGTCTAATTATTAGGAGGCTGTTCCCACTCAGTATATTTCCCATTCCCTTACTTCACAAGATCTGCTGCTGTCATTCACATTAGAAGTACCATTGGACACCTATCAACCCTGTAAACTCTGTAGCTTATGCGATAACTGCATAACACTATAGTACAAACAACTAGGTAGGTAGGGGCACTAATCTCAATCCTGGCAAGTGTGAATGAGTGTGTCTGTTTGTTTGTAGGTGAAACAGTTTTAGGCCATTCCCACACAGTACACTTCCCAGTGCCCCTCTTTAGCAGTCCTGCTGATGTAATTCCCCATAGAAGTACTTCTGCAGATCCCCAGTTGTATATGCTCCATGGCATGTGCAATAACTATGCAACAGCATAGTCCAAATAACAGGATAGGCAGGGGTCCATTCCCAGTTCTGGAAAATGTGTGTGTTTAAGTGTGCATGCTTATAGGATGATGTATTTTGAGGACTTTTCCACCCACAACACTTCCCAGTGCCCTACTTTAGCAGTCCTGCTGTCATTCCCCTTAGAAGTACCTGTGCACAGCCCCAGCTTTATAATCTCCTTGGCATGTGCAATAACTATGTAAGAGTATAGTACAAATAGGCAGTGGTTCTATTCCCAGTTCTGACAAACGTGTGTGTATAAATATGTATGCTTATAAGCTGAAGTGTTGTGAGGACTTCCCTACCCACAATACTTCCTAGTGCCCTACTTTAGCAGTCCTGCTGATGTCAGTCACCTTAAAAGTACCTTTGTGCACTTATCAGCCCTATAAGCTCTGTAGCACGTGTGATAATCGCGTAATACTATAATACAAATAGCTAAATAGACAGGGGTACTCTTCTCAGTTCTGGAAAATGTCTGTGTGTGTATGCTTGTAGGTTGAAGTATTTTGAGACCTTTCCCACCCAGTACACATCCCAGTGCCCAAATGTAGCAGTCCTGCTGATGTCATTGCCCTTATAAGTACCTTTGGACAGCATTCAGCCCTATAAGCTCTATTGAACATGTAATAACTAAGTAACAGTATAGTACAGATAACTAGATAGACAGGGTTTCTACACTCAGTTGTGCCAAATGTGTGCATGCATTTGTGTGTGTGTGTGTGTGTGTGTGTGTGTGTGTGTGTGTGTGTGTGTGTGTGTGTGTGTGTGTGTGTGTGTGTGCGTGTGTGAAGGTGTTTGTGTATGTTTGTAGAGTAATGTATTTTGATGCCCTTCTCATCCAGTACATTTCCCACTGTCATACTTTACAAGAGTTCTTGATGCAATCACCTTAGATTACCTTGCGACACTATTAAATCCTATAAGCTCCATGGTGTGTGTGTGATACCTGTGTAATACTAGAGTACACATAACTAGATAGGTAGGGGTTCTAAACTCAATACTTCCAACTGTGATACTTTGTGTGTGTGTGTGTGTGTGTGTGTGTGTGTGTGTGTGTGTGTGTGTGTGTGTGTGTGTGTGTGTGTGAGAGAGAGAGAGACTCACATCATGTGTGTGTGTGTGTGTGTGTGTGTGTGTGTGTGTGTGTGTGTGTGTGTGTGTGTGTGTGTGTGTGTGTGTGTGTGTGTGTGTGTTTGGGTGAGAATCATGTACTCTGGGGGTGCGGGTTATACCATTTTGATGTGTGCACCACCCATTACACTTCCCTTTGCCCTACTTTGCAAGACCTGCTGATGTCATTCACCATAGATGTACCTGTATACACTTGTCAGCCTTCTAAGCTCTGTGGCATGTGCAATAACTCCTTAATGCTATAGTGGAATTACTTAGGTAGGGGTTCTAATCTCAATATCTGCAACTATAATAGTGTGTGTAAAGCATATCCCCTGTGGCTGTTGTGTGTATCGGTTATACCATTTTAAGGCCCATTGACCCTCTACCCATGACATTACTTTAAAGACCCTGTTAACGGCATCTGCCTCGCATGCACCATGCAACACTATACAGCCCATACCAGTCATCTGTACAGCTGTACATGGGGATATCCACATGTTTGCAACCTACAGTATATGTGGTCTGTGTCCCCTGACAATAAGCATTCCTGTGATGTCATTGCCAAATATGTCGCAGTTTCCTTACTGACACACATACCAGCATCTGACATCATACCTGACACATCATGCTGATACAAAGTCCATCACTCTATCACTTGTGCAGGTGTGTAGGAGCAGTAGACGAGACCAATCGCTATGTCTGGTGGGTTATCACTCCATCCATGAAGGCATTCACAAGATTACCTGTTGTAAGAGGTTGTGTGTCATGTCCCATATAATCTATGTGGAGCATGATATGTGTATGCAGCACTATAGTATATGCAAGTGGATATGTATGGTTACTAATATGACTATTGACAACTGTGTATATGTTTCTTTATGCACAGTCCCATGTTTGCTGTCCTTAGTGTGTGTATGTGATGGCTATACCATTTTGTGTGCCTCTTCCACCTTGTGATCTTCCCCTTTGCCAACCTAGTGACAGCCTATACAGATGTCATCCACTGTACAAGCACAGCTACACAGTTTCTAACACCAAGCCACTGTGGTGCAATGGTCGTATCACTGTGTACTGTACATTAATAGAGGGGTAGGTCATCTACTCTAAGTGTCACCTCCATGTGCATGTGTGTCTCAATGCATATCCCCATGCAGCGGTGTGTGTGTGTGTGTGTGTGTGTGTGTGTGTGTGTGTGTGTGTGTGTGTGTGTGTGTGTGTTTGTGTGTCAGATGGCCCTAACATATTAAGGGCCTCTAAACCCACCATTGGCAATCCTAACAGCCACTGCAATTGTCACCCACTTCAATTGTAGTGGCAGACACTGCCACACTACAGTACCACTGTGCTATCTGTGTTATGAATCTAATGCTATTGTCCATAAGACTGTGCATATAGGGGCTGTGCACAGCCTTTCATCAGCTGCCCCATGTACATGACTGTGACTCTGTGTGCACTACTAGCATGAGAGGCCAGGCATGCATATGATATAGCAGACACACATGCTGGTGATTATCAGGTTAGACTAACACAGGCTGACCTGTGTCAGGAATACATACTCCAAACCTGTCATACACAGAACCAGACATACTCTCATCAACTACATGAAGGTCAAGTGGATGTGATAGAAATGGCAAAGGCAACAGGTGCTAATATCTGAATCTCTTGCAGTTAAAGTAATGACTAAGCTTGTGAGGGACCTAGTGCTAATACTCAAGTAACCTCCTCTATATGTATGAGCCTGCAGTCCTACAGAACTCCCAGGTGACACGTATGAAGGCTAGGTGGCTGTGTCAAGGGTATGTATGCAAGGTCACACTGCCTGCCACAATTGCTCCTCACAAACTGTTGCATGTAAACACACCTGGTAAACATGTACATATACAGCTGTACCTTGGCTATGAAAATGTCACTGTGTTTCCACTCTGCCTTACTCATCACTACTACTGCCAGCAGGCCCACAGATTGCAGACACACAGACACCTGGAACACAACCAGAATACAGTATGTGACACTATAGTCAGTCAACAATACACCTCAATGTGTACCCATAACTACTGCCACCAGACAGCACCTTACACAGCATGACATTGCTACACTGTAATATAGTCACCTTGTGCATCAGACCCATATGAGCATGTCTGTGCATCGATGGTATGGATAACAGGGTTGTGGCACAAGTATCATCACATGCACAGGGTGTGGTGTTGGATTGCCAGAGGCCTAATGTAAGCCATATGGCTGACATCATGTGTGTGTGTGTGTGTGTGTGTGTGTGTGTGTGTGTGTGTGTGTGTGTGTGTGTGTGTGTGTGTGTGTGTGTGTGTTTGTGTGTCTGGAGAGGTGATGTTCAACTTGGCAGTGCAGAGAAGCTGTGCATGTGTGGTGATGACTGGCCTGTAATAGGGATGTGTGAGTGTTTGTCTGCACACCATCAAGCGATGTGGATGCCTGACACAGGGCTTTGTTGAACAGCCATGAACCATACATGGCAGGATGTATGTTTCACCATCTCCCAGCAGGGACAGGTTAACCAGTTCTGCCAGGAGTATCACTGGCACCACCAGGCCCAAGGACAGATGCAGTACTACTCCTTGATGGCGACTGCTGTCTGCTGGATCCACGTCCCTAATGGGACTGGCCAGGACAACGTGTCTATGGCCTGCTCCGGTGTGGGTCGGACAGCTCCCTTTCTTTGGTTGTGCTGTTGGTACTGCCACTACGGGACTGTGAATGTGCATGGGCACGTGGGCTGACAGCTGATCATGTTGCTGACCTACATCCACTTGGCTGATGCCCTATTCCCACCACATGCTCAGGCACAGACATTGTATGGTCGAGCAGTGACAATGTCTCATCCCACTGTCTATCCATGATATTGGCAAGATGACTTATGGCATCACAAATGCCATGGAGGTCGTCACACATGGCAGGGAGTGCTGCATTCATGACCCTGAGCATCGGTCTGGTGTTGCAGTCAATACATGCCTGTGCCTCCATGACGGACAAAACATGCATCTGAAGACAACTGTTGTGGCACTTGTGACAGGCATAGAAGGGCAGCAGTCCTCTGTCAAGCACCCCTGTCCATCTGCCTGTGTGTGACCTCACCTGATCTCTGCCTATGGCTGGTGTCTACACTCACACTCACCATATTCAACACACTAGCCTGTTCCATGCCACCACCCTTAACCTGTCCATTATCCATAGCTGCTGGGGACTGGGTATGTGTGGGCATACCGACTGCGTGCGGGGACATGGTGGGTGAAAGTGGGATACCAAACAATGGCACATATTCAAGCACAAACAATCCCACCTGTGCCTCACTATGACCAGCATCATCATGGGAGTCTGCTAAGACACTGACATCAGGTTATGAGGGGTAGGGACACCAACCCCTGTGTTCACCTGTGAAAGGAAGACAACATATATAAATTAATGCCCTGTATTATTATATTTGCTGATACACACACACACACACACACACACACACACACACACACACACACACACACACACATATACACATACACACACATACTCCTGGTACAATATGACACAGCTGTGACACCTATGGGCCCATTCAGGGCAGACCCTACAGTAGTTCTGCCTGCCACAATCCATCTCTTTCACTGCTACTAACAATGGGTAACAAATCCTACTGTGTGATGGGCCTAGTAGCAGAATGGTAATTGTGGCCAAGACCAAGCATATTGGAGAGAGCTATACAGTGTTACCAAGTGCATATGCACATACTGTAAGAGCTGACTCACTGCTATACAGACCACACACAATGGCAAGGTGTAACGATACGTGATGATAATTGATGAAGGGACGAGACTACACACTATCACTGCAGTACCTACACAGCTCAGACTCACAGGAATTCATTTTAGGCAACAGTGCAGGACAGTCTGCAATATATACAGGACACATGTAAAGTACTAGGTGCATAGCCTCATAAGATGATACCAGGCTATTGGCCCTGATGCCCAAACAAACCTGGCCCAGACATTCACCAATGTCCCTTCCAAGCCAGCACCTGTTTCCCCTGTCCAGCTGGGATATGTGCAGGATCCCAGGGGTGTCCCATCCATTTCCCATGCAGTCATCCAGCTTCTTTTTCAAGAGGGCTATACACATACTCTGCTAGACATGGGGAGGGAGTGTATTTTACAGACAGTGTATTGTGTGGGACACTATACTATCCTGCCAACAAGTACTATACATGTCACAGACCAGGTAAGGGCCTTGTGTGCATAATGCATGAGTGGGGTTTGTCTTACAGATATGCAGAAATGTCATCAAAGCTGGTTCGGAAATGGCCATGTATGACAGACACAGGTCACCTATGATTAGTCTGTATGCGACTGAGTACAAGGACAGGGCTTTCAGCCTACTTGTATTGGATAGGTGTTACAGACCCTGGATTTGCCCGGTCAGGAACCTCTGTGGTCTCTGCAACTGCTGCATTTGCTTGGCAAGGTGCATGCCAAAGGAGCCATTGTACTTGGTAATGCGTCTGATAAGGATGGAGTACAGGGATGTTGTGGCCTGTACTCAGCTGTATATTTCTATTTATCTCCTATGGGATGTTTAAGCAATGCTAAGCAGAGGGCCATAATGTGCACACCCATTTAGCTACACTTAAATATTCCTTCGCATGTTAAAAAAAATATTTATTATATTATTATTATATTATTATGTTATATAGTGAGTATTGTGGTTTTCTGACAAGTCATTGAGGACTGCAGTCAGGAAATAACAGCATACATTTGACTTTCAGGCTTATATCTTTCAGAAGTACATGCTAATGCATATCCTGTTTTCAATCAACTTTCTAAGTTTGTGAGGGCAATATTTAAGTAGTGTCCCTATTTTTAGTGCTTTGTCCTCCCATTATTTGTGCCTTTGTCCACATGGACTGCTGTCAGGGAATAATGGCATACATTTGACTTTCAGACTTCTATCCTTTGGAAATTCATGCTAATGCATGACTTATTTTCTATCAACTTTCTAAGTTTGTGAGGGCAATATTTAAGTACTGTCCCTTTTTAGTGTTTTGAACCCCCATTATTTGTGCCTGTGTCCACATTTCCTGCTTTAGCAGGTTGTCAGGTGCCATATGACACTTTTACAATGCAGGGCGTGTGTCACAGAACCTGTCACACACCCCCTGCATTGCTTTTCTGCTGCTGTATGTATTTCAGTGTCTGCATACACTGAAATACCAGCATAATATTAGAGAAATTCTCTAATATTATGCCGCATCAGGTTTAGAAAGTGCTGTATGTCACTCTCTGAGTGCAGGGGACATGTTCGTAGTCCATGCACTACTTGAACACGCCCCCTGCACTCGTTCATGATTCGTGCCCATTTAGCCTTAGCAGCAGCATGCCTTCATGAATATGCAAGGTGCTCTGCTGTGGCTACACAGACATGAACCACTCCATGCAGAAATAGCACTACTCCTGCACTGAGTTTATTGAATCCAGGGATAAGTCTTCTATTTTATCCAGGAATAAGTTGCTTTGTTTCAGAAGAAATTTAGTGTTATTTTCATTTTCAAGTAATCTTCCATCATTAGACATTGCCTCTTCTAGAGTCATGAGAACTTCTGTGATGTTGTGGGAGTTCTGAAAATTCGGAGAACTGTCTAGGTTACCTCTTCCTGTCTAAAAGTAAATAATCATAATATTTTGAACCATATGCTAAGATGTCAAAGAATACAAGTTAGATAATAAGCAAAAGACAGTGAACTACATTCTAAACCACTGCCAGTTATAAAATAGTTCTGAATGCCTGCAATATACCAAAAGGGTAGTTTATATTCTAGCCTATAGAATGACACTTCTGATAAAAATGTAGGATTGTGTTTTTCTGTTATTGTCTCTTTTTAATGATAACAAAACTTAATATCTCAGAACAATTTATTATTGAAAGTTTGAATCTTAAAAGGGAAGATTTTTCAGATGTTTGTTCAGATGCTATTAGACATAACATTTAAGGAAAAAATAGGACTTATTCTAACAGTAGTACTAGAGTATTAACTACATAAAGATAAATATAAATGTTCTGTTAAATGACACTCTACACTAGGATTACAGCTAAAATATAAAACATAGGAATATAGTTATAGTACAAGACATAGTATACAAACAAAAATACAAAGAGATCAGTATAAGTAAATATGTATATAGCTAAAAAAATATAACCATTTGAGTAAGCGTGGGAGTTTGGCATAGTGGTTAAAGTGTTCACCTTATACGCATAAGATGCAGGGTTTCATTTTCACGTTTGGCATGACCCACGAGAACAATTAGCTTACTACTAATTTATGAACTTATGATCCTATGAACAACTTTACACAGAGTAAATAAACTAGAAAAAATACTAAATCATCTGAACTATAAATCAATAAAAATGAATACAACAGCTAACGTCTTCCCTATAGTAGACCAGGGAAATAATGTGCTTATGATTCTATGACCGTTACACATAGTAAATAAGTTAGAAAAAATATAAAATCATCTGATCTATAAATTAATAAATATGAATATAACAACTGACTTCCTCCCTATAAAAGACAAGGGAGATAAGGTGAGGTTCAGGGAAAGATGATTGTAGAGATATTCAGTATGGTCACCTTATAATAAAATTTCTGAACACCTGCTTAACTTCTATTAATCATAATACCTCACTGACAGGCTTTTTTAAGATGATGCATACTAAAAATTAGGCAAATTAATATGAATCAGAAGCATGAGCTAAGCTCTGTTAGTCTAATGAAGAGCTTGAGAGGTAATTTGTCTTTTTCAACAAACTAGGAATGTGTAATATGTTTCAATAGCAATACCTTAAGCACACATTCAGTGGTGAGAGATCTGGGCACACAGGTTGACAACAACCTTAACGTTGATCACCATGTCTCCACAGAGGTAAAAAGGGCATTTTATATTGCTTATCTCATAAGTAAGGACATTGCCTCCAGAAAAAAAGAAGTTATAACCCCCCTGTACTTTTCCCTCATCAGGCCAATAATACAGTACAACGGTCCCTTGGGTATGCTCCTTTCCAATCACCTACAGCAATTGCAGAGACCACAAAAGTTTCTTCCAAAGAAAATTCAGGGTCTTCAAGCTCTGTCTTATGCGGGCATATTGAAATCATTGTCATTTTACTCTGTGTCGTACAGACTGCTCAGAGGCAACCTGTGTCTTGGACATAGAGCAATCCCTGACCCACCTTTAATGGAAATGCTGAACATTCACAAGTCAAATGGCACAAGGGTCACTCGCTCAAAGGACCTTACCTGGTATGTGACATCAACAGAACTTGCTGGTAAGACAGATTTGTCTCACAGAGTTTGCCCCACCTTTGGACAAGCTTCTTATTCATGTTAAACAAAGCCCCTCATTGGCCCTATTTAAGCATCATTTGGATGACTGGTTGAGTAACTGGAAATTCACCCCAGGGGTTCCACCTGTGTCCCTCTTGGACAGGGGCAATATGTGCTGATTTAATGTCTGTATGAACCAGACACCCTTGGGAACACAGGTTGAACTTGGTTAGGCTTGTAAGGGCCCCGAGGGCTGTTAGCCTAGTAACCTCATATGATCCTATGTTATTCCATGGCAGAATGTTTTAGGGTCATATCATTAGGTATTTTTTTATTTGTTTTAAAAGGTTTGTCCATAGCTGAATATTTCATATTATTATATGTAAAGTATATAATAAGTCTTGCATATAAATGCAGTTTCATTATGCATGTGTTTTTCTCTCTTATATAAATGTCTAATTTTAAATCTCTATTAATATTAATGGATTGAATAATCCAGTAAAGAGCAGAGTCTGTTCAAATACTTGCAATTACTTAAAGCTCAAGGAGTATTTCTAAAGGAAACACGTTTACTTAATAAAGATGTAAATACGTTTTCATTCAAAAATTATTTGGATTTAGCAGGTTCTGGCTTTCAAACTAAATGAAGAGGCTCCCTCATTTTATGGAAGAACTCAGCAATAATGCCTAAAGTAAAAGATACCTATGTTGATAAAAATGGTATGTTAAGCATTATTATAAATGAGTGAAACAGAAAACTATAAATATTTGTGAACTCTTATTGGATTCCCAGGGGTTGGAGCTAAAATGCAAAAAATTACTTAGATACTATAGCCTAATACATGAAAGGTGACACCATAATGTCTGATGACTTTAATTGTATTTTATCAAAGATTCCACTGAAGAAGTAAGATGAGAATCACATCTTCAGCTAAACACTTAATGAATTTTATAAATCTAATGAATTTAAAGGATATATATGAGCAAAGGAAAATTAACTCACCTCAATTTGCCCATTATTCATATAGATATGGAACACAAACAAATATTGCTAAAATTTTTGTCTCAAACAATCTGTTATATATCAGAGAAATGTCAATAATCTCATGTCTGTTATCAGACCATAATACTATAATGTTCAATATTATTTTAAAAACTGGCAATCTAATACATCACAGGAGATTATGAGCATATGCTATTAATATAAAAGGATTCAGGGATAGGTATGTTAAACAGATAAAAGAAATCCTAGAAATAAACGTGAATGGAGAAGTATCTGACACTACCCTGTGGGATTCACTAAAGGCTTATTTAAATTGAAGAGTTACAAGCTTGTATATTAGTAAAACAAGAAAATGGGGCAAACAATTGAATACACCACAGGCAAAAATAGACACACTAAAGTTAAATCTTAAGGCAAATGACATTATCAGTCAGTCTGAAATTAAAAATTAAATACAAAATATGTTGAAATTCTAAATTATAAAGTTTCAATAAATCTGGAAAATCTTAAACTTCAGGCATATTCAGTAATCCCTTTAAACTTGCATAAACTTGTTCGTAGAGCAAAGAAAATGAATAAACTGAATCATATCAAAGAGATTATAACACATATAAATAATAAAAAGAAAGTAGAGCAGATATTAAAGGAATTCTTGAAGGCTTTAAAATATTTTATGAAAATACAAATAATAATATAAATAACCCAGATAATGCCGATATTGTTGAATCTTTTCTAAGGGAAATATAAATAATAAATTAACAAGTGACAAATAAAAAATGACAGACCATTCACTTTAACATAAATAAAAGATCAAATAAAAAAAATAAAAAATAATAAGGCACCAGGCTTAGATGGTCTTATACCAGGAGTATTAGTAATGGATTATGCCTTTAAAATACTAGATAAGATCTAGAAGAGAAATAAAAACTGCTGAAGTCCCCCCATCATCGAAATATTCCTTTATATCATCTATTTTAAAACAAGATAAGGCTCCTACAAAGTGTTCATCATACAGACCCATTTCGCTTTTAAATGTGGACTATAAGATGGTCATGTCCATTTAGGAACAGAATTAATCTATTTATACCTAAACTAATTAACAGTGATAAACTGCATTTATTTTAAACATACAACTATAGGATCATATAATAAGAATGCATACATAGACTATGCAAATAAAAACAAAAAAATAGCTTCTGTATCATTAGTCTCAATTTAGACAAGGCTTTAGACTCAGATAATTGCTTGTACCTGTTTAAAACACTTAAAGTGCATACTTTTTCACCTGAGTTAATTGCATTAACTTCTAAATTATACAATATCCTTTGTGCTTATGTTAAAATTGGTTCTTTTCTTTCTAATTACTTGAAATTACAAAAAGGCACAAAACAAAGCTGTCTATTATCACCTCTACTTTTTGCATTAGCTATAGAACCTTTGCTAATAGCATTAGATCCAATAAGAACATTAATGGTATCAAACTAAAAGAAGATTTTGAACTAAAGATTCAATTCTTTGCTGATGACATTTTACTAACAATAGAAAATATAGAAAATTCATTAGTGCATATAATTAGTTCTAGGAGTCAGTTTGAAGAAATCTCAAACTTAAGAATTAAAAACTTCATACAAAAATATTCTAACTTCGTTTGGAATAACAATACCTTGGTAAAACCGTTATGTCTAATAAAAAAGAAAGTCTGCAAACAAACATTCAACAGGTTGTTGATAACTTTTAAGTTTAGCCACTAATTGGAACATATTCTTCATTACCATGGAAGAATGCTTAATGCTTATTAAGATGGTAATTCTCCCTAAAATATTGGTTGTCTTACAATCTTTACTACTATCTCCACAAAAAATTGATGAGGAAGATAAATATTATTCTATTTTTTTTGGCATCTTAATAAACCAAGAGTTTCCTTTGATTGGCACAGAAAAGGTTGGGATAATAGTGGAGTAGGATTCCCTGATATTCAATTGTATGCTCCTTCAACAATTGCAAAAGTTATAGCATTGTGGATAAATTCATCTTATGACTCAAAATGAAAACAAATACATCAAGAAATAGAATTACTAAATAATAAATATATCACAACCAGTCATAAATTCATGGCACCTAATATTTTATCTGATTATTAAAAGATTTTTGTGTAAATGGCATTACACCCTCTTCTCAAATTCCCTATTTAAATAATATAATTTTGTCTTTCCAAAAGTTCACATATTCTAACTATTGTATTAAAATATTTTCTATGTACCCAACTGCATATACAAATGACTGCTTAGAAACTCATAACTTCAACAAAATGCTAGTGTTGAAACAACAAAGTAATTTAATTTATTGGTATTGATTCCTAAATGTTACTGATATATATACTTTTGAAAATGTAATGTCCAAATACAATCAAGATTCTGAAAACTGGATAATTTTACAAATATTTAGAGACTTTGTGATTACAGAGATAAATAAGATATTTAACCTAGGTAAGAAATTGTTCCCCTAATTATTGGAAATCTTAATAATTATCAATAATAATACAATGAAAATTAAATCATATTTGTCACAAATCTATAAAATTCCTAAGTTAGAGTCCACACATTTAGACAATTCCTACTGGAAGTACTCCTCAAAAACTAATAATGAAGACTTTTCTGAAGAATTCAAGAAATTAATATTAAAATTTACAGATAAAACTACATCTTCATTATATTGGAAAAGTTTCACTTAGAAATTTTTACACAGAGCGTTTGTCACCCCTAAAGAAATACAATTATGTATAAATCAAATAGAAATAAATGCTGGAGATGTGATTCTGAAATAATAGCTAATTGGACAAATATGCCCATGGATTCAATAAAGTTTTTTTCCCGTGCAAGAATAGTGCAGCAGCTCCTGCATGGAATATGGCCACCGAGCAATTCAGTAAACAAGGCTGGGGGCATGCAGGAGCCTGCCAGCATTATTCCAGCACGGACACCACTGCATAATTCTAATTACCTAATTTGCTGGTAAAAAACATGCAAATGAGGTGAATTAGCAATTCAGTAAGCAGGCAAGCATCCATGCCAGAACAGTGTCCATTGCAGAAATGCATTTGGTTACTGACCAGGTGAATTTCTGCAAAAATCAAAATGGGAGCATGACAGCTCAAAGTAAAGCATGTATTATAACCATTAGGCATGCCAATGACCAAAAATATGGCCACTGGCATAGAAAAGACTTGCAAAAATATGAAAATCAAACTTTTTATTTTGCCGATTTTGGCCGTTTAGGCATAGCACAGAGGCCTGCAAACATGATCGTGCTGAAAATAAAAAAAAAATGTGAAAAGAAAATTTTAAGTGAAATGGCATTTTGCCATTATAGTGTATAGCATGCATAATCAAAACAATAACAGGTAACACTGGTTGCTAAGGAGAAAGGCTCTGGTGTAGTGGTGTAACAAGGGACTAAGGCAGTGGGGTATGCAAATGAGCACAATTTACTGAATCACAAAATGGGAAACAATTCTCTGGCTACACGTAACGTTGTAGCAGCTATAAGGCAGTGGTGTAACCAGGAGAAGCAGCTGACATGAGAAGGGGATGTGTCATGCTTGGTGTAAGCACAATGGAGCTCCACAGTTTCCATTTGAGCTTAGCTAAGCACAGCTAAGCAAGAGGGTGTGTCTAAGGCTGTATTTACTTATTCCATGAAACGAGGAGCATGTTTGCATCTGGGCAGGGCCACTTCTTAAAAGTACTTACTTTAGCTAAATGGGTTTGTGCAGCATGCACTGGATCTTAAAAAAAATAACTGTTTACATTTGGGCAGCTGGATTGCGTAGTGTGCCACGGGGCTTAAAAGAGGTGGAAAGTGGAAGGAAAAACAAAAACATGGAAAATAGCAGAATAAAAGAAATCAAGTACAAATAATATAGCTGGCAGGTGAAATGTATCATACTCAGCCAATCATACAGGCAGCATCTGCAGTACAACAGTATAAACTATGCAAACACCTTCCAGTCTGTTTTTTCCCACAAACTCTGCACCATTGGTGTACACACTCAGAGGAATTTTAACTGACAAAATTCCAGGGGCTGTTGTCACTTTGATACATCAGTATGTGCTAGAGGCTGAGCGACGTGAGTAGGATAATGCTGGCAATCACCCCAGACTGAGGAGGAGAAGAGTGTTCAGACCCAGGGGAACCTACCAAAGGCTACATGATCTGAAGATAGTAGAGCACTACAGGGTGGACAGGGACATACTTCAGCAACTCATCAAGCTGTGACACCCTCACCTCAGACTCAGAGCCAACAGAGGGGAACCCATCCCAGTGGATACTATGTGTAGCCTTAAGAATACTAGCTACAGATACTTTCCAAATACCTACTGGGGACATCCATGGGGGTCTCACAGGCATCTGCATTCAGGGTACTCTACCAGTTCCTGGATGCCATGCTACCACATGCTGGTGAGCACATTTATTTCCCCAGCACCTGTGAGGAAAGAACCAGCAATATGTGCCTCTTCCACCATGTAGCAGACTACCCAGGGGTACTGGGAGACATAGACTGCACGCACATCCACATCAAAGCACCACCCGGTGAACAGGGTAGGGTCTACTTAAACCACAAGGGATTTCACTTCATCAACTGCCAGGTCGTGTGCAATGCCCAGGGCATTATCATTAATGTGTGTGCTGGCAGCCCTGGAAGATTTCACGATTCCCACATCTGGCATTCCTCACAGCTGTACCAGAGATTTGCCAGGGGGACATCCCATATGGCCATCTGGTGGGGGATGCTGGTTATGCACTGGAGCCATGAATGATGACTCCCATCAGAAATGCACACACAACCACTCAAGAATGCCAAAATGAGGCACAAGCACAAACCAGGATCATTATAGAGCATGTGTTTGGGATACTCAAGTCATGGTTCTGCTGCCTTGACATATCTGGAGACCTGCAATACTCTTCAGCCACATATGCACACATGTTCTTAGTATGTGCCATGCTACACAATATGATCCTGTGGAAACAGCTGCAGCAGTAACAGCACAGGAAAGGGCCACACCGCCCCCACCATTGCCAAGGTCCCCATGGGTATAGAGGGACTCGGAGGAGGAACCCCCTGAGCCAGCTCCTGTAGGCAGATGGAGACATGCCCAGTATGCCTTGGCCTTGGCAAAGAGGCAACACATAGCACACACACTGACACTGTAGGGACCCAGGGACTGACACCTCTCTCTGACTTGCATACACAGTAAAATGGATGCCACACACATATCACACTGCCTGTACCTTACCATGTATAGGCAGTGTACGGAATGCATATGAATCGGCAGCCCTCAAGCACTGTCCTCACAACTGCTGCAAGCACAAGGTAAGTCAGTCTTCTTAACAATAAATTAATGGATTAGTATGTTTTGGTAGCATATCCATGGTATTGCTGCATGCATGCAAGGGAATGGGGTGGCCTACTGGGATAGCACCAGACAACTGATAGCTATGTGGGACACCAGGAAATGTTTGCCCAATACTGGCCTCCCCACACTATTCAGTAGTACCCAAGGTGACAAATCCCACTGCAGTATATGTGGGGGGCCAACTAACTGGGGGGTCATAGGTCACAGGCATGGATGTCAGTACTCACCGCTCAGCCTCACCCAGCAAGTCAGCTGTAAGAAACTATAAAGAAATGCCTGAAAAAGACCCACAAATGGTGACAATGCTGAAATACCCTCTTACAGACTTACGCAGTGATAGCACAGCAGGTCTTGCAGTTCCAGTAAGGCTCTGAAGGGTAAGAAGTCTGAAATACAAATGTATGCCATTACAATCTGATCTGTGGTCTTTAGTGATATGCCTCTAGTCTCCAGTACAGTGCACAGTAATATGCTAAATGGAACCAAAATGTAAAGCAAATATCAGAGCACTCTGTGCAAATATGTACAGTTGACAGGTGTGCCCCCCACACCCATATTCTCATAGAAATGCAGTAACATGTATGTTTGCAGGGAAATAGCAGCAGAGCACAAATTGCCAGGGCTGTCCCAATCAACATGATAACTTGTTGCATGTCCACAATACGCAGGAGTCACTGAGCTATGCATTTGTGTGCTTAACACTGTTAGGATGTGGCCAGCACTTACTCCTGGCTGTTGTAGTGGCCTAGGTACAGTGTTGTCTTTGACAGGGCCATGTTCCAAGAACTGTAGTGCTAAGTATTCTGCATGTCAGCTACACCTATGGAAGGAGTTGTACACATTGTCCAGATGTCAATATCTGTTAATGCAGGAAAGTTGTACATGTCATGGACAGGGGGCCTCACATATGGACAGTACACAGCTTGGAGTAACCTACACAGGACCTACCATACCTCTCAACTGTACAGACCGATTGCAGAATGTCCAGAGGTTTGCATCATAATTGTGGTCTGTATAAAATTAAATAGTGGTTGTCTGGCAATTCAATGGCAAATCACGCAAGACTAAGGTCATAAAATAATGACAGCTTGTAGTGTTTGACTTTATACCCTATAGAAACATGCATGCTAATGTAAAGCCTGTTATTGAATCACCTTTACAGGTTTGTAAGGCCAATATTTAAAAATGGTCCCTCTATTTAGGCCTCTGTCCCCCAATCACTTATGGCTTTGTCAAGATGTCTGGCTCTCAGTAGTTGAGAGGTATGGTGCCTAGTAGGACAGCAGGTACCTGAAGGTTACTGTACTGCCAGTGTATAAAAGGCTGCCACCTTTCTGTGACAGCACTGATTCCATATCAGTGTCCAACAGAAATACCCCTGGAATGACACAGGTTGTCACAGAAGGAGCACACGTATGCCTTGTATATCTGTTCTGCTTGTCCTAACATTGCCTTTGCCTGCCAACTATTTGCAAAACAAGAAAGGGTCATGTCAAAACAGCAATGGTAGACAGTGGGTAAGTAGATGTCAAACCCATATGAGCAAACAAGCAATTACCAAACTGGTCTCCCAAATGTCTGTTTGGCAGAACATTATTAACACCCTGTCCCCATGTGTGGGCCTTTGTCTGTCATATTTGGGCCTGTCCAGATGTTAGTCTGTGATGGTATGACAGCTAGGCCCACATGTAGCCTCATAATAACATATAGCAACACAAACCATCTAAGGACCACAGCAAATGGAGTGGTGCAATGATGGACAACCTGCTAAATAGGTACACTCAGAGGTGTGAAGTCCACAACCCTGTGTGTGAGGTAACGGCATGAACCCCACCCACATTAGAATTACAAATACATAACAGCAGTCACTGTGGCCTTAGCCTGTGACTGGACTAGAGAAGGACAAAGAGACACACATAAGGGGAAGGGAAACCACTGGCCAGACAAATGGAGAATGTGCACACCAGAACAAATTGCGCAGTAACATAGGTGCCATGCAGTGTAAGGAGTCAGTAAACATCACCTGCAAATACACAACACACACCCATGTAAGTGGAGGTCTGCAACAAAACAAAACCCAAATAATGGGCATTTCAGAGGCAAAATCACATGGGAACTCCACAAACATACACACCACAGACCATGTAGACTCCACACACCAGGGTCTTGCAAACACTAAGGCCTTTATGCCAAACCCCAAACACCTACCATACACAGTTAGGCTAACATCACTGTCCCTCTACCCCATTCCATACAGACTCTGCTGAGGTGACCCCTGTCTGGCATACAAAGCAATCCAGACCCTGCCTTGATGGGACTATTGCACATCTGGAACTCAAGGCCCACTCCATCAACCTGTAGGTGCAGCATCAACCTAGGCTGTGATATCAGTATGGCTTGTTGGTGTGACAGATACATGTAACACACACTCCCCCATCTGTGGAAAGCACTCCCTGTCAACAGCAACCCAAGTGCCCCAATACTCTTAGTGATGTACTCCCTGTATAACTGCACGGGAAACACAAAATAAAGTCCTGTGATCCCATCTTTGTCCCTGCTGGACAGGGCCTCTCTGTGCTGACATGTTGTAACATGGGCTACACTCTCATCTGCAATGGTTATAAGAGCTATAGGGCCAATAACCTACTAACGTCATAGCAACCTATCAACCTATACACAACTGTCTGTCAGTAGTTCAACACATTACTCTGTACTGCTCTGCCTCTGACATACCTGGAATTCACAGTACTATGTGGAATATACTACACATATAATGAACATTTCTGCACAGTAGAATGCACACGTGCCCACACCCATACCTCCCAAACTCTGACAGCAAGACATCTGGACAAGGTCATAAATAGATGTGGCACAAAGGCACAATGATATGCAAGTATTGTAAATACTGCCCTTACATACTGAGAAAGTTGGCAGGATAAGGGGTTTTGCGTTAGCAGGAATTGGCTGAAGGTTATGAAGTCAGGAATACTAATGTCTGTTATTTTGTAATGTCAGTCTTCAATTATATGCAACTAACTTGCCATAAAACACAAGTTTATGCAGACTGGACAAAACTTCTAGACAAACACCTGGACAATCTGCCAGAAAATGCACATTTGAGAGGTATGGCCACACCAGGATATGACTTTTCAGGTAAGAAGATTACCACACAAGCAGGTGGTCCCCAGCCAGTATATTACCAAGTTACTGGACTGTTTACACAGCTTAATCAGTCAACCGGCTGTAGCCGCACCTCTCAACTGGCCATTTTGGGCAAGAATGTATATAGTCAGGGTATTCCTACTATATGATTGAAGATGCATTCTTTTGAATGTGTCTTGATTGAACTTAAAAGCATGAAATGGCAAAAAAGCGAAATGGCATATAAGCGATTTCTTTCCCTGGGAAAAAAAAATCTCTTGGCCACCTTCATTACTTTGCCATTTTTGTCACCGTAGTGTGATCTTGGAGTTGGTATATTTAAGTAGGGAGGTGAAGCCCCCTACTTTATGTAATGTTTTTTCTTTTGTAGAACAGCAATTTCTTTCCCTTGGAAAAAAATTGCTGTTCTAAGTGTTTGGGATTGTAGGCTTTCGCTTACATGGGGTCGATAAATCAGCGTTCACTTTTTTAAGCCTTCGCTGATTTAATAAAGATCCTAGTCAGGCTCATAATATTGGTCATTGCATCATACATCTTGTATTCCTCTGATAAAGCATTAAGATAATCTGAAGATGTCTGTCACTAGGTAATGACACAATATATTGCAGTGTCAGACTTCAGATATGGCAGAAAATATCTGCTAAAACAAACCCAGTACCTCTAGAAAAGTCCTGTTTATTTTTGAGAGGTATGGCTGTAGCACACAATTCCCCAGACCAGAGTACACCTATCTCTGGAATGGAGTCCCTCTCTCACTATATAAGTTTACACTGGGCATGCTCCTACACTTAAAGGATCACAAGTCATGGTGGAACCCACATCGGACTATATAACAGATTTGTGCATATATGTCTTTGCATACAGACAGCTATGTACACTTCAACTGTCCCTACACACACCCATCAGACAGAATTACCCTCAGCTAGCTGTAGGTGGCCCATATGTGATATATCTGCATCTGTTGCATGTGATACACAGACATATATATGGGCAACAGATAATATGTAAAGCATACACACACACACACGCACACACGCACGCACACGCACACACACACACACACACACACACACACACACACACACACACACACTCACACATATATGTGGGGAAGAGAGAGATGGAGAGTGATAGAGAGAGAGACACACACACAAAGAGTGAGTCACACACACAGATACCCTGTCCTGCCATGGTCAGTGGCATACTGGTTGTAACCAGTCGCACCTGCCAGCATGAATGCAAGCTCCATTGTGTAACAGTACTGAGGGGGGGTTGTAATATCATGACACATGTGCGTGTGTGTGTGTGTGAGTGTGTGTGTGTGTGTGTCTGTAGATCTAATTATTAGGAGGCTGTTCCCACTCAGTATATTTCCCATTCCCTTACTTCACAAGATCTGCTGCTGTCATTCACATTAGAAGTACCATTGGACACCTATCAACCCTGTAAACTCTGTAGCTTATGCGATAACTGCATAACAATATAGTACAAACAACTAGGTAGGTAGGGGCTCTAATCTCAATCCTGGCAAGTGTGAGTGAGTGTGTCTGTTTGTTTGTAGGTGAAACAGTTTTAGGCAATTCCCACACAGTACACTTCCCAGTGCCCCTCTTTAGCAGTCCTGCTGATGTAATTCCCCATAGAAGTGCTTATGCAGATCCCCAGTTGTATAAGCTCCATGGCATGTGCAATGACTATGCAACAGCATAGTCCAAATAACAGGATAGGCAGGGGTTCCATTCCCAGTTCTGGCAAATGTGTGTGTGTAAGTGTGCATGTTCATAGGATGATGTATTTTGAGGACTTTCCCACCCACAACACTTCCCAGTGCCCTACTTTAGCAGTCCTGCTTTCATTCCCCTTAGAAGTACCTGTGCAATCTCCTTGGCATGTGCAATAACTATGTAAGAGTATAGTACAAATAGGCAGTGGTTCTATTTCCAGTTCTGACCAACGTGTGTGTATAAATATGTATGCTTATAAGCTGAAGTGTTGTGAGGACTTCCCTACCTACAATACTTCCTAGTGCCCTACTTTAGCAGTCCTGCTGATGTCAGTCCCCTTAGAAGTACCTTTGTGCACTTATCAGCCCTATAAGCTCTGTAGCACATGTGATAATCGAGTAATACTATAATACAAATAGCTAAATAGATGGGGGTACTCTTCTCAGTTCTGGAAAAAGTCTGTGTGTGTGTATGTTTGTAGGCTGAAGTATTTTGAGAACTTTCCCACCCAGTACACATCCCAGTGCCCAAATTTAGCAGTCCTGCTGATGTCATTGCCCTTATAAGTACCTTTGGACAGCATTCAGCCCTATAAGCTCTATTGCACATGTAATAACTAAGTAACAGTATAGTACAGATAACTAGATAAACAGGGTTTCTACACTCAGTTGTGCCAAATGTGTGCACGCATTTGTGTGTGTGTGTGTGTGTGTGTGTGTGTGTGTGTGTGTGTGTGTGTGTGTGTGTGTGTGTGTGTGTGTGTGTGTGTGAAGGTGTTTGTGTATGTTTGTAGAGTAATGTATTTTGATGCCCTTCTCATCCAGTACATTTCCCACTGTCATACTTTACAAGGGTTCTTGATGCAATCACCTTAGATTAACTTGCGACACTATTAAATTCTATAAGCTCCATGGTGTGTGTGAGATACCTGTGTAATACTAGAGTACACATAACTAGATAGGTAGGGGTTCTAAACTCAATACTTCCAACTATGATACTGTGTGTGTGTGTGTGTGTGTGTGTGTGTGTGTGTGTGTGTGTGTGTGTGTGTGTGTGTGTGTGTGTGTGAGAGAGAGAGAGAGACTCACATCATCTGTGTGTATGTGTTTGTGTGTGTGTGTGTGTGTGTGTGTGTGTGTGTGTGTGTGTGTGTGTGTGTGTGTGTGTGTGTGTGTTTGGGTGTGTGTGCGTGTGAGAGAGAGAGACTCACATCATCTGTGTGTGTGTGTGTGTGTGTGTGTGTGTGTGTGTGTGTGTGTGTGTGTGTGTGTGTGTGTGTGTGTGTGTGTGTGTGTGTGTTTGGGTGAGAATCGTGTACTCTGGGCGTGTGGGTTATACCATTCTGAGGTGTGCACCACCCAGTACACGTCCCTTTGTCCTACTTTGCAAGACCTGCTGATGTCATTCACCATAGATGTACCTGTATATACACTTGTCAGCCTTCTAAGCTCTGTGGTGTGTGCAATAACTCCTTAATGCTATAGTGGAATTACTTAGGTAGGGGATCTAATCTCAATATCTACAACTATAATAGTGTATGTAAAGCATATCCCCTGCGGCTGTTGTGGTTATCGGTTATACCATTTTAAGGCCCTCTACCCATGACATTACTTTAAAGACCCTGTTAATGGCATCTGCCTCACATGCACCATGCAACACTATACAGCCCATACCAGTCATCTGTACAGCTGTACATGGGATATCCATATGTTTGCAACCTACAGTATATGTGGGCTGTGTCCCCTGACAATAAGCATTCCTGTGATGTCATTGCCAAATATGTCGCAGTTACCTTACTGACACACATACCAGCATCAGACATCATACCTGACACATCATGCTGACACAAAGTCCATCACTCTATCACTTGTGCAGGTGTGTAGGAGCAATAGACAAGACCAATCGCTATGTCTGGTGGGTTATCACTCCATCCATGAAGGCATTCACAAGATTACCTGTTGTAAGAGGTTGTGTGTCATGTCCCATATAATCTATGTGGAGCATGATATGTGTATGCAGCACTATAGTATATGCAAGTGGATATGTATGGTTACTAATATGACTATTGACAACTGTGTATATATTTCTGTATGCACAGCCCCATGTGGCTGTCTTCAGTGTGTGTATGTGATGGCTATACCATTTTGTGTGCCTCTTCCACCTTGTGATCTTCCCCTTTGCCAACCTAGTGACAACCTATACAGATGTCATCCACTATACAAGCACAGTTACACAGTTTCTAACACCAAGCCACTGTGGTGCAATGGTTGTATCACTGTGTACTGTACATTAATAGAGGGGTAGGTCATCTACTCTGATAAGTGTGACCTCCATGTGCATGTGTGTCTCAATGCATATCCCCATGCAGCGGTGTGTGTGTGTGTGTGTGTGTGTGTGTGTGTGTGTGTGTGTGTGTGTGTGTGTCAGATGGCCCTAACATATTAAGGGCCTCTAAACCAATCATTGGCAATCCTAACAGCCCCTGCAATTGTCACCCACTTCAATTGTAGAGGCAGACACTGCCACACTACATTATCACTGTGCTATCTGTGTTATGAATCTAATGCTATTGTCCATAAGACTGTACATATAGAGGCTGTGCTCAGCCCTTCATCAGCTGCCCCATGTACACGACTGTGACTCTGTTTGCACTACCAGCATGAGAGGCCAGGCATGCATATGATATAGCAGACACACATGCTGGTGATTATCAGGTTAGACTAACACAGGCTGACCTGTGTCAGGAATACATACTCCAAACCTGTCATACACAGAACCAGGCATACCCTCATCAACTACATGATGGTCAAGTGGATGTGATAGAAATGGCAGAGGCAACAGGTGCTAATAGCTGAATCTCTTGCAGTTAAAGTAATGACTAAGCTTGTGAGGGACCTAGTGCTAATACTCAAGTAACCTCCTCTATATGTATGAGCCTGCAGTCCTACAGAACTCCCAGGTGACACGTATGAAGGCTAGGTGGCTGTGTCAAGGGTATGTATGCAAGGTCACACTGCCTGCCACAATTTCCCCTCACAAACTGTTTCATGTAAACACACCTGGTAAACATGTACATATACAGCTGTACCTTGGCTATAAAAAGGTCACTGTGTTTCCACTCTGCCTTACTCATCACTGCTACTGTCAGCAGGCCCACAGTCTGCAGACACACAGAGACCTGGAACACAACCAGAATACAGTATATGACACTATAATCAGTCAGCAATACATCTCAATGTGTACCCATAACTACTGCCACCAGACAGCACCTTACACAGCATGACATTACTACACTGTAATATAGTCACCTTTTGCATCAGACCCATATGAGCATGTCTGTGCATCAATGGTATGGATAACAGGGTTGTGGCACAAGTATCATCACATGCACAGGGTGTGGTGTTGGATTGCCAGAGGCCTAATGTAGGCCATATGGCTGACATCATGTGTGTGTGTGTGTGTGTGTGTGTGTGTGTGTGTGTGTGTGTGTGTGTGTGTGTGTGTGTGTGTGTGTCTAGAGAGGTGATGTTCAACTTGGCAGTGCAGAGAAGCTGTGCATGTCTGATGATGACTGGCCTGTGATAGGGATATGTGAGTGTTTGTCTGCACACCATCAAGCGATGTGGATGCCCGACACAGGGCTTTGTTGGACAGCCATGGACCATACATGGCAGGATGTATGGTTCACCATCTCCCAGCAGGGACAGGTTAACTGGTTCTGCCAGGAGTATCACTGGCACCACCAGGCCCAAGGACAGATGCAGTACTACTCCTTGATGGTGACTACTGTCTGCTGGATCCGCGTCCCTAATGGGACTGTCCAGGACAACGTGCCTATGGCCTGCTCCGGTGTGGTGTGGACAGCTCCCTTTCTTTGGTTGTGCTGTTGGTACTGCCACTATGGGACTGTGAATGTGCATGGGCACGTGGGCTGACAGCTGATCATGTTGCTGACCTACATCCACTTGGCTGATGTCCTATTCCCACCACATGCTCAGGCACAGACATTGTATGGTCGAGCAGTGACAATGTCTCACCCCACTGTCTATCCATGATATTGGCAAGATGACCTATGGCATCACAAATGCCATGGAGGTCGTCACACATGGCAGGGAGTGCTGCATTCATGACCCTGAGCATCGGTCTGGTGTTGCAGTCAGTACATGCCTGTGCCTCCATGATGGACCAAAACATGCATGTGGAGACAACTGTTGTGGCACTTGTGACAGGCGTAGAAGGGCAGCAGTCCTCTGTCAAGCACCCCTGTCCATCTGCCTGTGTGTGACCTCACCTGATCTCTACCTATGGCTAGTGTCTGCACTCACACTCGCCATATTCAACACACTAGCCTGTTCCATGTCACCACCCTTAACCTGTCCATTATCCATAGCTGCTGGGGATTGGGTATGTGTGGGTATACTGACTGCATGCGGGGACATGGTGGGTGAAAGTGGGATACCAAACAATGGCACATATTCAAGCACAAACAACCCCAGCTGTGCCTCACTATGACCAGCATCATCATGGGAGTCTGCTAAGACACTGACATCAGGCTATGAGGGGTAGGGACACCAACCCCTGTGTTCACCTGTGAGGGGAAGACAACATATATAAATTAATACCCTGCAGTATTATATTTGCTGATACACACACACATATACTCATACACACACACACACACTCCTGGTACAGTATGACACAGCTGTGACACCTATGGGCCCTTCAGGGCAGACCTTACGGTAGTTCTGCCTGCCACAATCCATCTCTTTCACTGCTACTAACAAAGGGTGACAAATCCTACTGTGTGATGGGCCTAGTAGCAGAATGGTAATTGTGGCCAAGACCAAGGATATTGGAGAGAGCTATACAGTGTCACCAAGTGCATATGCACATACTGTAAGAGCTGACTCACTGCTATACAGACCACACACAATGGCAAGGTATAACAATACGTGATGATAACTGATGAAGGGACGAGACTACACACTATCACTGCAGTACCTACACAGTTCAGACTCACAGGAATTCATTTTAGACAACAGTGCAGGACAGTCTGCAATATATACAGGACACATGTAAAGTACTAGGTGCATAGCCTCATAAGATGATATCAGGCTATTGGCCCTGATGCCCAAATAAACCTGGCCCAGACATTCACCCATGTCCCTTCCAAGCTAGCACCTGTTTCCCCTGTCCAGCTGGGATATGTGCGGGATCCCAGGGGTGTCCCATCCATTTCCCATGCAGTCATCCAGCTTCTTCTTCAAGAGGGCTATACACGTACTCTGCTAGACATGGGGAGGGAGTGTATTTTACAGACAGTGTATTGTGTGGGACACTATACTATCCTGCCAACAAGTACTATGCATGTCACAGACCAGGTGAGGGCCTTGTGTGCATAATGCATGAGTGGGGTTTGTCTTACAGATATGCAGAAATGTCATCAAAGCTGGTTCGGAAATGGCCACGTATGACAGACACAGGTCACCTATGATTAGTCTGTATGGGACTGAGTACAAGGACAGGGCTTTCAGCCTACCTACCTGTATTGGATAGGTGTTACAGACCCTGGATTTGCCTGGTCAGGAACCTCTGTGGTCTCTGCAACTGCTGCATTTGCTTGGCAAGGTGCATGCCAAAGGAGCCATTGTACTTGGTAATGCGTCTGATAAGGATGGAGTACAGGGATGTTGTGGCCTCCTGGTTCCTGGATGACATACCTGTATTTGTGAGGTAGGCCATGTAGACAGCCTTCTGTACAATGGTGGCCACACAGTGGGAAACTGTAAGGTTGCTAGCAACTTTGGTGCACAAGTCACCTCACACCTGATTGCATGCTCAGTACATTATTACTGTCATAATTAGTGTGGATGACATCTACCACAGCAGGGAGAATAGTGGTTCTCCTGGCATTCACTTTGTGGAAATACTTCTTGCACCAGTCATTAATTGGGTGAGGGCCTCTTGGGGGATGCTCATATCAGTAGGGGAATGTAAGACAGTGGCCAGCTTGCAAGCATTGGTACACCTGGTCAACCACAGACCACTGTTTTGTCCAGTACCTCAGATAAGTATATCTCAAACATTAGAGGCCCCCAGACTGATACTTGGAGTACACCATTTTGGAAGACTCTACTTCTAGAGGTGGGTTGCACTACATTGAACAAGTGGGTACTATCATTGAGCCAGTTAGCTATCCATCTGGTAACATACAGGTTGATGCCTACCTGTGTAGGCATATGTATCCTGTCCACCTGAGGATTATTGTGAGAGAATTGGGTGAGATGAAGGTAGGCATTGTTCACCATCTTCCCCTCGTTCTTGTGTTTGTTGACCACTTCAGAGAGGTCAACCAGGTTTAACAGGCCTGATCTCCTTTTGACAATACCACAATGTGTGGTTCAGGCATTTTGAGGTTGCCGATGTCCCTGTTCATAATGTCCTTGATATTGCCTTCCATGCCCTTGTAGACCAGGCTAGTTCTACTGATGTGCATATGACTGGCTGGGTCAGTGGATTGCTTCACCTTTGTATATTGGGATGACAGTCGCTGTCCTCTGTGCAGATGGGATGACACCGGTGCTCAGGCTTTGGTTGACTACAGTGCCTAATGGATCTGAGAGCTCATGCCTGTGTTCATGTAGGATGCAGCCAGGGATGGTATGAGGCCTATGGAGACTTCTGTGCATTGCCTATTAGAGGGCATTATGGACCTGCTTCCTGATGATGAGGGGAGGATGCAGGTGCTGTACATGCACATGTGTACTGATGGGGGGGACAAGGGGGTGATGTTTACACTTCACCAGTGTGCTGTCGGTTGCCTATATCTATGTCATACATGGCTGTGGTGCTATTGAACATCACTACAGAGCAGATTTGTGTGTTCCTCTGGGATTGCAGACACATGTGTGGAAGGCCTATCCATGTGTGGATGTGTCCATTTTGCACACAAAGATAGCCTTAGGATAAGTCACATGTGACCTTATTTGTTTGGCAGACCAAGGTGACATTGCTTCCAATAAGGCACCTGTTCCTTCTTGGCCCTGTCCAGCAACTTATTATGGTATTTGTGTATTGCTTCTGTCCACCACGGACATTTACTCTACCTTGAGGGAGATGATGTTGTCCTGTCAGGTATTGCTGAGTCCATACAGCTATGTAGGTGCCCACATAGTATTGTGGTGTGGGTCTGGACACTACTGCTAGTTCCAACTGATGGGACATTGGCTGTAAAGCTACTTCTACCTGCTCTGAGCAGATTTATAGTAATTTGTGTAAAGTTAATTTTGTTTAACCATGACGGGGGGCCAGGGGAGATGGTGACCTGAAAAGTGATGGTTATGTGGTCAGATCTTACCAAGGAGGATGACAGTGTAAGAGTGCAACAGTGCCTACTCATGTTGGTTAGGACCAGGTACAGGATATTTCCACCTGTTGTAGGAGAGTTGACTGGCTGATCCACTGCATTGCCATTGACAAAGTCAACAAATCTCTGTGCATTCATGTTCAGGTGGCATAGGTCATGCACACTATGGTTGGATAGTTGAAATCACCCATGAGCAGGGTAAACAATTGAATCCTGACAGATTCCAGCAAGTCCCAATAGTTGTGGTGGGTGTCCATAGTCATGGTTGGAGGCCTGTAGCTAGCTATGATTTGGGTAGGTGTTTTGTCTATTGTTAACTTCACTCAGGATGTCTCTTATGTGTCATACTGTTTGGCCAGCCTGGAGGTGTATATGTGTATGATAATGTTCAACACTCCACCTCCTGTGGCTTTGCAGCCCTCTATTTGGGGTCTAAATGTATGATGGGATGAGTAACCTGGCAAGGTTAGTGTGCTCTCCACAGCTACAAAGCAGGTGTCACTGACTGCACAAATACTGGCATCCTACAGGACAAGGCACACTTGAATTGACATGGGTTTCATGCTAAGACACCTAGCTCTTGTTAGAGCAAGACATCTGCACAAAGGCACACATTACTGGTTGGCAAAGGCCGGAAAATAGTGTCACTTCATGAATTTAGCTGAAACACACTTAGTTGCCAGCAAAGACAGTGTCGCATTCACAGATCTACACTGCAGGATATGACATCTGATGATCAAATGTATGCTATTATGTTATGACTTCAGTCTTTACTGGGTTGCCAATGATGTGCCAGACAATACATAACTGTATGAGGCATTGACTACAAATATGAAGCAGACATGTAGTCAGTCTGCAAAACTCTGGATAGTTGTCAGGTATGGACTCAGTATATAACATACAGTTCAACACACACGTCTGCACCTGTTGTGTACTATGCACATATCCTATATAAGTCTCTTACATTTGTATGACAAGCATATGTATCACAGTAGCATTCACAGGTGACATATGAATATTTACAACATCCCAGGTAGCTGGCCTAGCAGTGTCACACTCAGTATTGGACAACAGACACTCCAGTAATAGTCATACATGAGCTGACCTTTGATGAGATGATTCAGGGGCCAGAGATGTGATCCATGTCAATGCAGACAGGGCAAGCAGGAATGGCCATAGGTGCCAGACAGCAGGATGTGAGTCCAACAGGCCTTGTTGCGACCTAGTGTTTAACTTCCTATTTGATATTATTGCATTCCCCCCTTCTGCATTCCATTACAGGCTTACATGATTGACATACCTGTTATAGTGCTGAAGAGTTTCCTCAGAATAATGCAAATGGTTAGGTTTGCATAGTTGCAGTCTGTCTTTGTGTAGATGCGTTCAGACCTGTGTTGCATAGGCAGAAGCTTGGCTTTTGTAGGTTCATAGATTAGTACTAGAATAATTGCTCTTGTAGGCCATTTTAAGGGGGTCTATAGTATAACCTTGAAAGCCCATTTCAGTGAATATGTAAATGTCTACACATATTACATGAACTGCGAATACATCGAACGCCCTAAACTGCGAAATTCAAAATCCCGAATCGGCATAGTTGGCCCTTTTGTGGTACATCTCCTTAAGGTAAGTGTGTGATAGTTACGGACTTTAGGGTTAGGGTGCAGGTTAAGGTAAGTGCATAGATAGTAATGTATGTATGGTTTAGTGTAGAGTTAGAAGTAGGGTTTTGTTAAGTGTATGTGTGTGGATTATTTATTTTGTTTGGGTATAACTCATTAAGGTAAGTGTGCGATAGTTACGGACCTTAGGGTTAGGGTGCAGGTTATGGTAAGTGCATAGATAGTAATGTATGTAAGGTTTAGTGTAGGGTTAGAAGTAGGTTTTCAGTTAGTGTATGTACGTGGTTTATTTATTTTGTTTGGGTGGGTAGTATGTAGCAAGCAGTGGGGTTGGCCAACTATGCTGGTTTGAGATTTTGAATTTTGTGGTTTAGGGCATTTGGTGTGTTCGCGGTTCGCACAATATGTGTTGACGTTTACGTGTTTGCTGAAATGGGCTATATATATACATATATATATATATATATATATATATATATATATATCTGTATAAGTAATGCTCATGAGCAGGTGATGGCCTATGCACCAATCGGTGTCTCCCACTTGCTACTTGCCAGAGCAGCTGTGTTGTCTATCCATTAGCCAATACCATAGCAACACAGTGCTGTAATTAAGTCCTTCATGTGGGCCTTGCTCCTTTTCTTTGCCTGCTTGGAGGACATTATGGAGGTGCAGGGGCTACAGCTTCACAGATGGTAGGTGAATACACCTCTCAGAACAAGACATGTGGTAACAGCCCAACAACATGGGGGACAAAGCTGCAGAATTGGGTACAGATTGCAAGTAAGTATTGCTGCTATACACAGATGATTGCTAGATTAACAGGGTTTGTCTGGACGTGCATTTTCTCTGTGACTTGACGTCTGACAGTGATGTGTCTCTGACATACCTCTCAACTGTCCAGATGTCCACAATCTGCCCAGAGGTTTTCCTGTTATATTTGATCTGTTTCTCAGACAATTTCTGTTTTTGAGAAATCAGTAGGATAATGTGAGGATTGTAGTCAGTAAATGTTGACATCCATTAGTGTTTCAGACATCATATACTTTCAGGGATTTTATGTTACAATAAACCCTGTAACACCAGCAACTGTTTCAGTTTGTAACACCATTATGTGAGATATGTCCCTCTTTGTGGCCCCCGTCCCCCAAGTATGTCATGCTTTGTCCAGATGTCTTGCAGTAAGAGGTTCAGAGGTATGGTATATCATTATTTAGTGACTGCACTCCTGATATCATCCCAGTGACTTAGCAGACTCCTGGAAGTGGTATGCAGCAGTGGCCATAAATATGGTCCCATAGCCTGGACATTCTGTGGAAATTTGAACAGTTGAGTGTTATGTATGTCTGGCCATTGTTAACAGACTGCCAAGGTTGTGTAGCAGTGTTGTGTGTAAATGTTTGTCGGGCCGAGTAGGGGGAGTAGCAGATGTAAGTGTCATAGATCCTTTCCTATCTGTGCATTTTGCTACAGTTGCTGGTCTATCAGGTGTATATGTTTGTAGGGGCAAACTGAGAAATGTCCTGTAACACCTCAGGATTTGCAGTAGGCTGTGAGTTGGGCCAGTATATGTTGATGTAGTGTGTGACTGGCAATCAGGATATGTTTGTTCAAACAGTCATTCTACTTTCATTTGGGTTACTGGTATGTTGCTGTGACTGTGGTGCAAATGGTTGTGGGTGGACATTTTCGCACCAATATCTGCTTTTCCTGCCAGTTCCATCCCTGTAGTGCATGATATATTTGGAAATACATGGATAATTCCCCAGAGCTGATTTGGGGAAGTGTCATGTTGATTTTACTGTGGTTCAGAAGGTGCTGGTTGAAATGGTTGGCAGCTGTTACTGTTTTTCTCTTCTGTTACATGACTTCAGTCATACCTCTCTACTGTCCAGCTGTCTAGACACTGTCCAGATGTGTGATTCATATGTTTGGTCTGTTTCCCATAACAGTTGTGGGTTTCTGAGAAATCACTGGGATGATGTGTGAGTACTGACATCAGTAAATGATGATATTCATTTCTGTTTCAGACCTGGAATCTATCAGGAATTATATGTTAAATCAAACCATGGTACTCTAGCAGACTTCTACGTGTATAACAGCCATATTTCAAAAATGTCATTATTGTTTGCCCTTTATCCTCCTACTTTGTCAGGCTTTGCGCAGATGTCTTGCAGTAAGAGGTTTTATATATATATATATATATATATATATATATATATATATATATATATATATACATACATACACACACACACACACACACACATATATATATATATATATATATATATATATACATATATATATATATATATATATATATATATATATATATATATATATATATATATATACATACGTGTGTGTGTGTGTGTGTATACAAGAGTACTATGGATATATTTTTCTCTTATATTAACTGACTGTAGTGCATGAAATGTTTGTAAAAACATTATGAATTTCTATAGTTCAGATATGGTAGGTTTCTGTTGCTGTGATTGTAGTGCACAAGGTCCTGAGTTCAAGACTTGGAAGTAATGACTTTTTTCATTAATGTTAAATGACCAGACTATATGATATGTTTGTAAAAGCATTGCAAATTCACACAGCTCAGATGGTGTAGTGGTATATTGCTGTGATTGTAGTGCCAGCATCCTGGATTTGAGACTTGTCAAGGCTAATTATTTTTTTGTTGGGCAGAGAAAGGACTGATGGAGACAGAGTGATTAAGGCAGTTTTAAGCAGTTGTAAGCAGATATGCATGGTTTTGTGTGAAGCTAAGCGATGCTAATAGATGGTTAAGTACTCTTAGCTTCACCTAGCACCATTTACTCCTGCTTATACTTGCACTAATTTTAATTAAGGAAAAGAAAAAAGGCTGATAGGAAAGTGGTGAAATGGGAGCAAGCAGGGGTTAAAACATTAGGAAAAGCAGCAAGGGTTATGCAGGACAGGTGCAGGAAAGGACCATAGCTCTACATTTCTGCTGCAGCAATAGATGTGAATAATGTGTAGAATTTGGAATTTTCAGCCTCACACCCCACAGGGAGACGTGTTGGCAACAGACATTCATAGACTAATGTGTGGGTAAATTGATTAATTTCACTGTACATGGGGGGCAAAATGTAGAGCTATGTATGGGGCAATGAGTTTTTTTTGTGGAACAGCCACCCTTTTTTTTTAGTTGAGAGTGTGATGTTGGGGAATGTCTGTAGGTATGTTTGGGGGAAGTAGGTTTGGTAGGATAGGTAGCATTCATAGACAGACAAGAAACACAAGACAGGATACAGGGGTGGTATTATGACACATGAGGGGGTAAACACCTTGGATGGGGTAGGTGATTGGGAATCAGAAGCCCATGAACCCCCAAATGGATACAGTAGGACTGAGGTCCCCACCCATGGGCAGTCACCACTGCTCCTTCTCAGTCCCAAAGGTGGCTGTGCTGGGGGCTGGACAAGAGGGGTGGCCTGCCCCTTAAGGTGTGCCAGGCAGCCCTCCATCTGGTACAGCTGCCTACACAACTCAGAGCAGACAATGCTGTGCACCATACCCCAGAAACATTCTGCAGGTAATGGGCTCCTCTCTGCACCTGTGCCTTGAGGAGTGGGCCCTGTCCGCAGAGGCAGTTCCGCCCAAAGGTGGTGCAGAACCAGTGAAGAAGAATTTTCTGGGTTGGGTCCCAGACATGCCAGGGCCCTGTGCCATAGACAGAAGGGGCAATACAAGCAGATCCACCAGGATATGCCTTCACAAATGTGCTATGGTGCTGTGGTTTTCCCAGATATATTGGTTAGTCATGAACAACACATTTCAAAATTAGTTATAACAGCATGTATGAATGTTCCAATTAACCCAGATCAACAGATATGAAACAGTTGCATAGCAAACAAAACACATGCATAAATGGAACAACAGTAAGCATTTAACAGCATGCAAGTTACTTTGATGGTAACAGGCCACCAATAATGGTATTTGACCAAGGTGTGTTAATATGCAACCAATGAAATATATGAACAATAATAGAACACATGTCCCAACAATAGGTTTTGGGAACAGCATACCCATAGTATATGAATAATATTTATTGATGCAGATGATGGGAGGGGGAGAGAGAAAAGTTCATTAACAACTGTATCAGCTTCTATTTTTGACAACAGTACTACTCACTACTCTACACGTCTGCCCTCACTTTACATCTACATATGGCCCACAGCTTCTGTGGCACATACATACCTGTTAGACTGGCAATTGTAATGGTGTGGGGCAGACTGGATGAACTAGGGCTACTTTACTGAAGGGGGCTTGTACATGTCAGGGTTACATACTTGACAAAGAAGGAGTACCCTGCAATGATGTTGTGTGAGTCTGCTACTTTCATTGCTCATCTGGATTCCTATCTGTGTCTAAGCTGACTGGCAGCAGTGACCACTAGTCATGACAGAGTGACACTTGAGAGACATGTATTTGGAAGAGGGCATGGTGTATGTACCTATTCTGCTGGCATTTGCAGGCAAGGGGGTTGGACAGTGGGATGGTTGTACATGGTGTATTGTTATACCCTTCAAACAGCTACTACAAACATTTCATTACCTGCAAGACCTGTGGAAAAAATATCTGTTACCACTATCTGACTGTTTTTACAAATATTCAAGATTTCTTGAGTGTATATATGCACATATCTCAGTACCACTCCCTGGATTTGAACCATGCCTGGGTGTGTTAAAATGAACTACAGTGCTGCTTCTCATCACACTAAGCTACTGGAGAATTACTGTTTCTTTCTTGACTGTTTTCTGCCTAATACTCTGTGGGTTGAAAAGTCTGACCTTGTAATCCTGAGATTCAGGCATGACAGATAGTTACTGTACTGTGTAGTAATCCTTTGAAATTATACGATCTGGAAAGCAAAGGTTAACACAAGGCACTCCAGCAGCAGACAAACTATAATACATTTGACATTAGTATTCAGGGTTCTGATCTTAGTGCATAACATATGTCACATTTCATGTATACCTTGATTTACAGCTCCACAATCTACTGTTTTACATACTAGCTGATTCTCAGAACAACCTCTGTTAATTCATGCTGTCAAACCCATATTTTCTGTGCAGAACCTGTACACATTCTATTTCTACAACAACATACCAGAATAAACACAACAGTTGGTGGTTTGGGTTTTTATTGAACTTATATGACTCAGTGCTCTATTACTGCATATGCTGCAGATGACTATTAGTCAGGCAAACCTTTCTTTAATTGTTAGACTCAGAACACAGTAAACAATTGAATCCTTCTTATTTATTTCACTATATACTGCAAGGTAGATCTGTATTCACCAACCAGTCTGTGCAGACTTGTCAGTCTCTCTGCATGGGCCTCAGCATTGCTAGCCCTATCCACTGCAGCTGTAGGGGGAGAGAAAACAAACATTATCCTTACCTGTCTATCATATACTCAGGCTAGAATTTGGTACAGCTATATCTGGGATACTTACAAACTGCTGGAGCATGGTTGTCCAGAGAGTCTTGGATTCACTGGGCCAAGAGTACCCCCCTTCCTTCACTTTAGGTCATCATAGTGATGCTGTACCTGCTTACCAGTTCAGGGGAGGCCAGTGGCACTGGTGAGATCATGTGCCAGATGGTCCCAGGCCTCTGCTTTATACTGTTAGTCCTGGTACTGACCCTGCAACAGTCTGTCATCATGGTTTGCTACAAGGAGCCCAGCCATGACTCTGGACTCAGAAATGCCCCACCACTGCACCTGAAAGCACGAGCTCTCACCAACACCTGACATAGTTCCTACTCAGAGAAAGCCACAACAGATTCTGGCTGTATTCCCACCTGCGCCATTTAAATAAGGCTATGTTCCTGCCCTTTGCCATCATTGGACATTTTAAAAATGCTAAGCTCAGCTAAGCAGTACGCAAATCCACTAAGGTGGGTTGAACAGTGCTTAAAGGGGTAATTGCTGAGTATTGCTTAACAGTGCACATATCTGCTTAGCTGAGCTGACTGCTGCTTAGCACTTACTTCTAAGCAATGCTTAAACTAGCTAGGCATAACTGAACACTGCTAACCATTGCTCACTTTTCATTTTTAGGTGATAGAATAATGATGTTTAATTAATCATTACTGGCATATTAGCACATGTATATGATTTACTTTACATGATGTCCCTCTATGTGCTTTCATTACATTACCATGGGGTGTGACTATACTGTATGGGGCACTTGTATATACATGGGTGATTTCACATGTTATATGCAATCAAACTTCCATTGTAGATCAGCTACAGCACCCTGGTTGACAAATATCAATTACTACATAATTTAAAATAAAAATAATTAAAGTGCCTGTCTTGGTACTCACACCATGAACATCTGCAGTGTGACTGTGGTTTTATAGAAATCATTGGCAAATCACTCAGGGATTAAGTCAGAACACACTGACAGACATTTGGGTTTCAAACTTCATATCCTTCAGGAACTCCATGCTAATGCAAAACTTTTATTCTATTAACTTTCCATGTTTCTAAATGCAATATTTAAAAAGTGTCCTTATTTTTGGGCCTTGGTCCCCCCCCCCATTATTAATGGCTTTGTACAGCTTTCTTGCACTAGGAGGTTGAGAGGTATCTGAGGCAGGTGTCTGGGCATTCTGCAGAAAACTGTATAGTTGAGCGGTATGGCCATATGGCACTTTCACACTGACAGACATTTAGGTTTCAGATTTCATAGCCTTCAAGAAATTTGTGTTAATGGAAACCTTTTATTCTAGCAACTTTCCAAGTTTGTAAGTTCAATATTTAAAAAGTGTCCCTATTTTTGGGCCTTTGTCCCCCCATTATTTATGGCTTTGTACAGATTTCTTGCTCTAGGATGTTGAGAGGTATATGAGGCTGGCATCTGGGCATTCTGTGGAAATCTATACAGTTGAGGAGTATGGCTGTATGGCACTTTGACGATGCAGGGGGTGTGTGATAGTGCCTGTCACACACCCACTCCATTGCTTCCTATTGGGATGGGTGCTTTTAGTGTCTGCAGACACTGATAGCACTTGCAAAGTGCGTAATGGCACTTTGACAATGCAAGGGGTGTGTGACAGAACTTGTCACACACTCCCTGCATTGCTTTCTATCTGTACTTCCTGCTCTGTGGACACTGAAAGTGCTTTCAAAGTGCCATACAGAACTTTGCCAATGCAGGGGGTGCATAACAGAACCTGTCACACACACCCTGCATTGATTTCTTGCTCCCCTATCTCTTTCAGTGTCCGTGGACAGGGAAATACTTTTAAAAAGGGCTGTACAGCACTTTCTGAGTGGAGGGGGCATGTTAGATGTGCGTGCACTACTTAAACACACCCCCTGCACTCAGTAGTATCCGTGTCCATTTAGCCTTAGCAGCAGTGTGCCTTCATGAATATGTAAGGTGCACAGCTGTTAAAGCTAAGGGTAAATGGACACGGTTCACTCCATGCAGGAATAACACTATTCCTGCATGGAGTTGATTGAATCCCGGGGATAGTATATGAATGTGAAGTAAACTCCCCATTTTGGAAATAAACTAATAACTTTATTTGAGCTCTATGGTCAAATAGCTGTAATATTTCTAAATCTTTAGTTTTATTTAATTCTACAATTCCTGAGATAATTCCAAAAGCCTAAGTGCCTCTTCTTTGGTCTATTCTTGCAATGGCCAGAAAAGAAATTAATAAAACTTGTAAAGGCAAAGTTACCCTCTCTAGTGTTGAAATTATTAGTATGGCAAAATTGTTTGCAGTAGTGAATTGCATAATGTAAAGATGAGAACTTCTAATATTAGACATTCATATAAATCTTGGCTTAAAGTTAAAGACTTGCTTGAAAAATATTAATCATTGTCGATGTATAACTTTGATGTATTGATCAGCTGCGGACTTATGTAAATAGTCATTTGTTTGTTTTATAACTGATGTTTTTATTTATTATTTGAAAACCAAATAAAAATTTAGAAAAATTATAATCATAAAGACTGGGTTAAGAATATTATGTTCTCTAGTGGGTTTGTTATCAGTCTGGTACAGGGAATATTTGTTTATTATGTCTAGAAATTTGAACATATCCTATTTTTGGGATACATAGGTACTCCAGTTTATTGATGGGTAGTTAAACTCTCCCAAAGCAATGGATTTTTGTTCACTGGAAGTTCAGGTATAGTTAGGAATCTTATATGATGGTCACTCTAAGGGGGACAAGCCCCCCATACCCCTCCTAACTTATATATAACAATTCTAAGATCAACATACCTTGGAGAAAGGGGAATATTCCAGGAAATGTCCACTTTGGACTTGGTATATGTAAATCTGTTTTTTGGTCATTCGGTATCCATTTTTCAGGACTCACTCTAGTGGGTCCTGACATTTAGATTGAGTGCTTTCTGAATATTTAAACCATGTTACAGTAATTGTGCTGACATGTCTGCACTCTTAGTGCAGGAAAGCCTCAAGTTTGGGCATTTTTGATGTTGAGACTTCCGACATTGAGGGGGAACACCTTCAGGTAATCCTGTTTTGTATTTAATATGTTAGTTATGTTGGGATGTCCATTACCTTGACTCTGCCTAAAAAATGTCCTGCTTTAGCCAGAATGTGGATGTCTTGCAAAGAGAGGTGCAGGCTATAATTAGCAAAGCTAAATGTTGTCCCATGCTGACATATACTGGATTCCCAAAGAATGACACCAACTATTTAGCCAATTGTTGAAGCCTATTATCATTTCTGTGCATCAAGGCATTGTTCTTGTAGAAAGAAGAATTCCATTCAGAACGTAAGTCCTGCATAAATCTGTGACCTGAACAGAGAGCTCTGCTTTGCTTCTCTGCATATCCGTCAGGGTTCTCCATGCAAATTTGCTCACCCCTACATGGACTACCGCCATATTGAAGTCATATTTGTTTAGAAAACATGCATTAAGGGTCCTTGAGATATCAAAGATCCTGGCACCTGAAAGACAACTCATTGTCACCCTGTTCTTGTCCAGCCTAGTGAGAGGAGAATCAGTGTGTCTGACTACAGAGTTACCAAACACTTTTATTATTTTCATTTGAAGAGTGTCCTGGTGTACTGGAGTCTGAAATTATTTACTATCCTGGTAACTCTTTGTTGTAAGTGTGCTAGAAGGTGATGTGGTGATATATGTTTATTGAAACCTAGTCTTCATGGGTTTATCAGGCTTAGGAAAGGATTTTTTACAGCCTCAAGTTAAAACATTTTAGTGTGGGTTGGTGTAGAGTGCTGCAGAAGTGTGTGTGTGTGTGTGTGTGTGTGTGTGTGTGTGTGTGTGTGTGTGTGTGTGTGTGTGTGTGTGTGTGTGTGTGTGTGTGTGCATGCGTGTGTGTTGCTCATAGTCTCTGTGTTTTGTGTGAAATTAAGGCCTTCATAATTAAGTACTTGCATCTCTCTCAAACAGAATGTCTTATATGAAGTAAAAGTTCAGTAAAAGTTCATTATCTGTAAACCTCAGACAATTGCTACACAACTTACCAAGCGCTATGAGACTGTCAACAGATAGATGACAAATATCCTAATCTTCCATCTTAGTCCAATAATTTGGTGAATTTAACTGAATATTACACAGACTTGCTTAATGAAGTAAAACATGCAATTTAAGTGTGTTTCTCAAGGTGCACTGCCTGCTTATCTGGAATAAATGAAGAAGTTTATCTTAAATTGTTACTGTGCCAGTGGACACTGCAGTGTGTTTAGACAACTGTATAGCATACATTTCATGGAGCAGTTACTGGCTGTTTTATGCAACATAGAACAGTTGTGAGCTTCTCTGGATACTGTAAAGCAACAATGGGCTGCTAAATTCTTCTTGGCAAGCAGAAGATGCTCAGTGTGGCTCTCCACATAAATCTGAGCAGTTGTGTGTACAACTAGATATCGCTGGTTATTGTACTATTATTTGGAGAAAGTTGGTTGTATAGAGACGGTTAGATATCAAAATGGTTGCATCTATACATAGCACATTGTAATGTCACTAGGTGATGCATAGTGTCACTCTGAAATGTCTTATTTATAGGAAAGAGCAAAAAAGAGCACATCAGACCATACCAGCCAATAACAATGCATTTAATTTCTGCCTCCATAACAAGCAACTCCCAAAACTATCCTTGATTTTCTTCTTCCCCCAACAGAAGGAAACCAGCAATCTAATTTAAAAGCAAGTCAATAATTCAGCAATAAAAACAGTGTAGGCTATATGACACACACACACACACACACACACACACACACACACACACACACACACACACACACACACACACACACACACACACACACACACACACACACACACACTCACACACTTCTGCAGCACTCTACACCAACCCACACTAAAATATTAATCAAGGATATCCACACCTCAAGGTTAATGGCATAGCACAATGCCTCATAGATCATCCATGTGCAATTAGCAACGGGCAAAACTGCAATTCAAATTGTAGCTTGCTACAGATCACCCACCATGACCCAGGACCTCCATTCCACATTTCTGGAGACACTAGAAAATATGAAGGTCCTACTAAACACCCTAATATTGGGTGATTTCAATTACCCAAACATTAACTGAGAGAACTACTCAAGTACTAACTCACTTGCCCAACCCTTCCTAGAATTTATAAACTCGAACACCCTGGATCAACTGGTCAACACCCCCACCAGACGTGACAACATATTGTACCTGGTCATCACTAACATGGGCGACTGGTGTTCTACACCGGAGGTCAACCCCTCACTGGTTAGATCAGACCATAGACTAATCACTCTGGATATCCACATTCTGCCCCCACCCCCAATCAAGGAAACCACCGTGAAAAACTTTTCAAAAGCAAACTTCACGTTACTTAAGACTGAGGTGGAAAGGTTCACAGCCCCCATGCTAAAGGACAGCGCTGTCCAACCTGCTGAATCCATTACAAGGCACTCTATGAGCACCTGCAAGAATGCATGGATCATGCTATCCCAAGCAAAACCAAGACTCACTCCTCCAAGAAAAGGAAACCAGTCTGGTGGACCCCTGCCATAAACAATCGACACAATAGAAGGAGGAAACTAGTACAGAAAAGAGTAAAATCCCAAGAAGGAAAGACATCCCTGATCAGTATCTGCAAGAAATTACGATCCCTCATAAAACCATCCAAGGCTAGCTTCGAAACAAAAATTGCCAAGGACATCAAAGATAACCAGAAAGCGTTCTTTAGCTATGTTAAGAACCTAAGTGGAAACTCTCAGATCTGCTCAGAGTTAGTGCAGAATGGCACAAAATACACTAAACCAACTGATATTACCAACATTCTGGCAGACAGGTTTAGTGCAAACTTCATCCCCCTCTCACCCCCTAAAGGGCCCATAACCATACCAGAAGAATGTAGAGCCCCAGCAGTCACTGACATACAGGTTAAAACAGCCCTATCCAAAGCCAAAAACACAGCTTCAATGGGACTGGACAGTGTCCCAGGCTGTGTCTTACACAAGCTCCAAAATGAACTAACCCCTCACCTAAACACACTGTTCAAACTCAGCCTCTCTACAGGCTATGTACACTTAGAATGGTGCACAGCTACAGTTATCCCACTCCACAAGGGTGGAGCCACAACGGACCCAGGAACTATCACCCTAAAAGCCTGACTAGCCTGGTCTAAAAGGCTATGGAGCACATCATCATGGAACTCATTAACAGAGACATTGGGATCCTCCAAACATCAGACCATACCCAGTTTGGCTTTGTTAAGGGAAGATCATGCCTCTTAAACCTGGTGGACTTCTTTGAGATAGTTACCAAGGCTTTAGATGAGGGAAAGTAGGTCCACACAGCCTACCTAGACCTCGCAAAGGCTTTCAACACCATTCCCCATTCTGATATTATAGACAAGCTCACCAGCCTGAACATAAACCCCTACGTCACGAGATGGGTTGCCAATTGGCTCATGGACAGAACCCACACGGTGAGAGTTGCAGACTCTAGGTCTGACTCTAAACCGGTTTCAAGTGGTGTCCCTCAGGGCTCAGCCTTGGGACCCCTCCTGTTCAGTATATACTTCTCAGAGGTACAGGCAAGCACAGATGGACTATGGCTGACCAAGTTCACAGACAACTGCAAACTGGGGGCCATAATTGACTCTCTGGCTGATACAGACATCCAGCAGAAGGGCCTCACTGAGATGGATACCTGGTGTAAAAATCATGGCCTCAAGCTAAATGACAAAAAGTGCATAGTCATCCTCTTTGGAAAAAAACAAAGTACCCACAAACTACCACATACGTGGTAGTCCCCTAAATACAGAAAATGTAATAAGGGATCTGGGGACCCAAGTAGATAGTAATCTGTCTTTTGATAATCATATTGCCAAGGTGGTTAGAAAATCCTTCTATGTGGCCCACCTAATCACAAAAGGGTTTGCATCTACAACAAAAGCGGTTATTGTGCCCCTCTACTCATCACTCATCAGACCCATCATGGAGTACAATGCCCCATTTGGGATGTACTTTACAAGACACCTGCAACAGCTGGAAAGATCACAGAAGTACCTCACCAAGAGAATTACTAGCCTCAAACAGATGCCATATGAAGCCCGACTGAAGAAACTCCAGCTGTACTCAGTTGCATACCGCTTACTCAGAGGTGATCTCTACCTGACATACAAGGCCTTGTCCAACCCCGAATTGACAGACATGCTCCACCTAAAAAAAAAAAACAAATCCCAGAGAGCCACACTCTCTAGGGATCTAAACCTCACCACAATGATAAATAGGACACACTGGAGGGATAGATTCCTGTCCCAGAGACTCCCCATGCTTTGGAACAGGATTCCAATCTACATTAGGCAGAGCCCCTTACTAACACTCTTCAAAAGAAACCTTGATGAGTGGATGGAAAACAAAAAAATTACCCCAGGGGATCACAGGTAACTAATGGGTCTGCTGGACCAAGGTGCAGGTAACTAATCTAAGGGGGCGGCGAAAGCCAACACATTCTGGCTAGGCTTATAGATGCCCTTGGGCAGATAGCTTAGTACTTACCTATGAACCTATGAGTGCACTCAATATTGCAAAATTCAAGCAAAAGTCACATAGTCTTGTAGCTGGTCTATCTTAGCTGGGAATGCTACCTCCATAGAAAAATAAGGTTTCAAATTTTTTTATTTAAACATTCCATAATAAAGTCAAACTCTTTGTCCATTTTTACCCTTTTCATACCAATACAAACTTAGATTCATACATTATAATACTTTCCTATTACAATTGTCTAATTCTTTTACATTTCTGTGTTTCTACTTTTTCTTTTCTTCCTTAAATGTACACAATGATTTCATCCTTACATGACATTTATTCTCCTTAATTTCCCTGTTGTAAAAAAAAAAAAAAATAGAAATGTACAACTCAGACCAACTAGAGTGGATAGAGTTGTACACCCACAGGTGTGTTTTGGTGATCCACCTGAACTGACTACAAGAAGAAGAGCCACTTTTGCTTATCAAAACTTTCCCTGCTAAACATCCAGAGCTCATTAGGCTATAGTTGTGCATAGGGAGGTTTATAGCTTAGATTATCTGTAAAAACAATTGTAAGACAAATCTCAGGAGCCTGGTATTTTCTTGTTCAAAGTCTTTATTAGTCTATTCATCACAGCAAATAAGCACAATTTATGTTTGAGACATTTCTCAGGAAGCGACTCTCTTTACACTTGTTATCAGGTGGGGTATGCTTCTGCTCCAGCTATCCTTGGGACATGCCTAAATCTTGGGGGAGTATCCCGGAGATGGTGGAGTGGAAGCAAGCACCTCCTAATTATTATATATCAACAGTTTTAGCACCAAATGTACAGTAAAACAGGGCTTATACAGCAATCAAGTTTTATCCAAATGTGAAATAAATCTGTTATGAATTCAGTTTTAACAATAAAACAGGGTTTGCATAACATTCATGTTTTATCCAAGTACAAAACAAAACCATTTTCAACTCAGATTTAAAATGTCACATAATTATTTCAAATATAATCAACCACTGAACCAATAAAGAAGAAAGGAAAGTTTAACCATTGCTACATATTAAGTCTGGCACTATGTCCTTTATGTGTAGAAATGAAGAAAAAAATCTTACTACACCTCCCTGTCAACATGATTGAAGTGAAACATGGGAGTTGGTCAGTGTTGGGTATAGCCTCTGGGAATCCGGCCACATGGTTCCCCAAACAAATAGGTCTTCGCTGAGCAGAGGACCACAGTGTATGATTACACCACACTTCTCCAATCAGCATTATCTTACTCATAAATTAATTATATTTAAATTATTCATAAACCAGTGACCTTATAGATATAAGTTAACTTATGTTTGAAATAGTAGTCCTGCTCCATGAACCCAGGTGATCCGTTAAGATATTAGTGGGAGGCAAACTGGGGAGTAGTCAAGGAGACTTTAGTCCTACCACTGTATTTGGGTGATCTAAATTACCCAGTTTTAAAGGTCAAGCTATGTAGGGAGGGATTTGGTCCAGGGGGTTGGTGTATTCTGAGGTCCACCATATGGTGTCTTAAAAGAAACATCCATATTTTTCCCCCTCTGATTGTTCCAAAACAGAACTGGGGATATGGGACAGTTAACAAGTAAAGACAAATATAGCAGTTAAATGGAAAAAAGCTATATCACCCTTCCTCAATACATCCACAGGCGTCCCCCAAGGATCAATTCTAGGCCCACTATTATTCAATATATTCATAAATGATTTCTATCATGCCATCCCTCACTCCAGCCTTCTACAATACGCTGATGATTCTACTATAATCTGTGTCTCCCCTTCCCTTCTCAATATTCCAACTCAAGCCACCTTCTCTGCCACTGAACAGTGGATGCTCGATAACCATCTAGCCCTCAATGCTACCCAAACAAATCTTGTGTTATTCAATACCTCCAAAACCTCTTCCCTAGACACACAATCCTTCATAATAACAAAATTATACCACCCTAGAACTTGTCTCGGAAACAAAACTTCTAGGTGTTATTATCGATAATCAGCTAAAATTTGACAAACATCTGCAATCAAATATCAAAAAGACCCACCAAAAACTTGGTATGCTTTACCGCCACAGACGCTTTCTCTCACCCACCACCACCAGGATAACCTTAGCCAACACATACCTCATCCCATCCATCTTATATGGTGCATCTATCCCTACCAGCCTACAAGCTTCCCTCAAATCAAACCTCTCATGCTGTTATAACAAAATATCCAAATTTGCAGCAGGTCATAGAGCCTCTACACATCACTGCAATTCCCTTCACCAATTAATTTGGCTAGAACTACCAAACCTCCTCACATATACCCAGCTCATTCAAGCACACAAGCTCATTCAGAACCCATCCCTCTGCCCCTCCCTTGCAAATGCCTTTGAAATGCACAAACCAGAGAGATTCTTAAGATCCAATTCCCAAAACCTAATTAAATTACAGAAACAAACACGTCCGGCAGGGAATCAACTAATGTCCTTTTCTCTTGCATGCCTCTGGAACTCTCTCCCTTCCTCCATCCACATCACCAATAGTCTACCCTTACTCAAAACCTCACTGCATTCTCACCTTACTTCACAATGGATATGTTTTTGCTCCCATCCTACCTAATTCTAACTACACTCACTTCCTAATGTGTTTATACTCATTTGCCGCCTATCACTACCTATTAAATTTTGTTATGTTTTACAATATACCTCAAGGAATCTACTAACTACTACAAACCTACCTCTTCTGTATGTATATATATATATATATATATATATATATATATATATATATATATATATATATATATATACATATATATATATATATATATATATATATATATATATATATATATATATATATATATATATATATATATATATATATATATATATATATATATATATATATATATGTTCCTCTCTGTCTTATGAAACATTCTTTTTTAAATGTCTACCATTGCATTAGTGTACTATTGGATTTGTACTATGGAACATATGTAAGTGAGCAATTACTATGCATTTGTGTACTATTAGATTTATACTATGGAACATATGTAAGTGAGCAATTACTATGTATATAAGTCTTATTTGAAATGTATTTCATGAATTTGTGTTTCCTTCACTATTTGTATTTTTCAGGAGCTTTTCTCCCCAGGACTCCATTGAAAATTGGCTCCAGTGGCCCAATGGAATATCCTGGCAAACAAACTGCAAATAAATAAATAAAATAATAATAATTAGAGTACCTGTTCATATAGAGGAAAGAGGTGAGAAAAAGTATATGGAAGAACAGCCAGGAGGTAAAAGAGAAGCTTTGTGAAGACATCTGAGAAAAATTCAGTACCAAAAACATGAGGTGTGGCCAGGTGCCTCACGTCAGTTGTTAAACCACTTGAGTAGACTATAAACAACAGAAAATAACAAACAGATCTAGCATGATGTAAAAAGCAGTTTTAGCTCACAGAACAAAAGTACAGACAAAACCCAAAATATGTCAATAAATGAATAACTACACCATACCTGAAATGAGACTTGTGGTGGAAAAAATACCATGTTCATAGGTTGGTACTAGGCTATCGACCCTAGGGCCTATACAAGCCTAGCCATAACAATTTCCTGGCTATTTCTTCCCACACTATTTACTTCCCTGGACCCCTGTCTAGCAGGGCGACTGACGTGATCCCTGGGGTGAATTTCCTATCTCCCATCCAGTCATCAAGGTTCCTTTTGAAGAAGGCCAAAGAGGTGCTCTGCTTGACATGTATGGGCAGTATATTCCAGATTCTGGGGAGTCTCTGGGTCAGGAACCTATCCCTCCAGCATGTTTTGTTTATTGTGATCACAAGGTTTAGATCCCTGGATCGTGTGGCTCTGAGGGATTGGGATTTCTTTAAGTGTAGCATGTCCAACAGCTCTGGGTTTGACATGGCCTTGTATGTTAAGCAGAGATTGCCTCGGAGTAGACGATATGTGACAAAGTATAGCTGGATTTTTTTAAGGTGGTCAGCATAGGGCATCTGCTTTAGGCCTGTGATTCTTTTAGTGAGGTATTTCTGTGGCCTTTCCATTTGTTGCAGATGTCTTGAGAGGTGCATACCAAATGGGGCATTGTATTCTATAATGGGTCTAATGAGGGATGAGTACAGTGGGATAATGACCTCCTTTTTTCTGGATGGAAAGCCCTTAGTGATGAGGTGTGCCACATAGAAGGATTTCCTGACTATTGTGGCAATGTGGTTATTGAAGTTGAGACCACTGTCCACCTGTGTCCCTAAGTCTGTTATCACGCTTTCGATGTTTAGTGTACTGCCACCTATGTGGTAATTCATGGGTACATGTTTTTTCCCAAAGGGGTAACTATACATTCCTTGGCATTGAGCTTGAGCCCATGGCTCTGGCACTAAGCATTTGTTTCTATAAGGCTCTTTTGTAGAGTATCTACATCATTTGGGGATTTAATAATGGCTCCCAGTTTGCAGTCATCTGCGAACTTTGTTAGCCAGAGTCCCTTATTGTTAGCCTGTACTTCAGAAAAGTAGATGCCAAACAAGAGAGGTCCCAGGACTGAACCCTGAGGTACTCCACTTGTCACTTGTCTGGAGCTGGATTTGGAGTCAGCTACTTTTACAGTGTGGGTTCTGTCAGTAAGCCATTTGGCAACCCATCGAGTGACGTAGGGATTAATGCCCAGCTTAGTAAGTTTATCTATGATTCCAGAGTGGGGGATGATGTCAAAGGCCTTGGTGAGGTCCAGATAGGCTGTGTGGACTGCTTTATCCTCATCCACGGCTCTGGGGATTGATTCAAAGAAGTTAATCAGGTTCAGGAGACAAGATCAGCCCTTCACAACCCCAAACTGGTTGGGGTCCAGTGTTTTAAGGTTGCCAATGTCTTTGTTTATAAGTTCCATGATAATACATCCCATGGCCTTGCAGATCAGGCTAATCAGACTGATGGGGTGGTAGTTCCCAGGATCCAAGGTGGATCCCCCCTTGTGGAGTGGGATAACTGTAGCTGTGCGCCATTCAGTAGGCATGAAGCCTGAGGTGAGGGTATGATTAAACATGACACTTAGATGAGGTGCCAGTTCATTTTGTAGTTCATGTAGTACAAAGCCTGGGATGTCATCTGGTCCCATGGATGCTGTATTCTTAGCTTTGGAGAGTGCGTTTTTTACCTGTGTGGCTGTTATTACCAGAATTTGGCAATATTCATGTATTGAGATGGGCCATTTAGGGGGTGAGAGGGGGGTGAAGTTGGCACAGAATCGATCTGCCAGGATATTGACAATATAATTGGGATCAGTATATTTAATGCCATTCTGTTGTAACTCAGAGCAGATCTGGGCATTGCCATTTAGATTCTTGACATAGTTCTAGAATGCTTTGTGGTTGTCTTTGGAATCTTTGGCAATTTTATTTTCATAACTAGCTTTGGAGGATTTTATGAGGGATCTCAGCTTCTTACTGAGGCTGGTAAGGGAGTTTTTTGCACCTGGGATTTTCCTCTTTTCTGCAACAGTTTCTTCCTTTTGTTGTAAAGTTTGTTTATGGCAGGGGACCACCAGATCGGCTTCCTTTTTTTGGAGGAAAGCATCCTGGTTCTATTTGGGATGGCATGATTCATGCATGAGTGGATGTGTTCATACAGTACCTTAGTGTGGGACTCAGCAGTCGAACTTTCAGTTCCCATCTGCATGGGTGCCATGAAGTTTGCAACTTCTGACTTGAGTAGCATGAATTTGGCTTTGGAGAAGTTTTTTATGGAGGTTTCAGTCCCATAAGAAACAAAAGTCTAATGAAACAGAAATCATATTTACTCAGATTAATGAAAGCCATTAACTTTCATGTGGAGTCGATTATGTGGTTGTAGTCAGTAAAATATGTGATGGTCCAATTTATGGAAGTTCAGGATGCAGTTTAAGGAGCCTGCAATATTAAGATTGGGAGGTTTTCTGGCTTGCAGGTGGAGCTGCATTTTTAATTCTCTTTTCCCTGGTTTGTCATTTCTGTTTCCTTGTAGTGTACCTGAGTTTTCACTGTCCACTGTCTCACCACTGGCCAAGCAGGAGGTGAGAATTCCCATAGAGCAACTCGCTAAAACCCAGGGTATAAACCAAATGTATTTCTTCATTTTCATTTTCATGTTGCAAATACAGTACTTTTGCTTGTAGTGAGCTGCAGATTAATTTTAGTTATTTACAGTTTTGAGCATAAGAAAGATGATAAATTATAAATGTTACTGGAAACAAGGTTATCAATTTCAGTCCGAGATGTGAATATCAGTTTTATGATATTGCATATTTGGCAGTTGAGAATCACATATTATATACATATCTGGGCAAAATAACTGCTTGCTACCTGCACTTTATATAAACATGATTTTTAGGAAAATTTTTAAGCATCTGGCTTGGATAAAACAGACAGAATATGTTACCCTTTGCATTTTAAGGAGATTCACCTGGCAACAGGCACATTCTCCTGCTTGGATGTTGGTTAGCATGCTTTCTGTATGGATTCTATTCTCTTCCCTTCTGAGCTCTGATGGGGGTCTCCTGTTTCCTCCAACATTTCAGGGCCATGCTGACAGGTAAACTGGTGTGCCTCTATGTTGCCTATAGGGATATATGTGGTGAAAGTATGTGTGTTATTTCCATGATGGATGGAGTCCCCCCACCCAGAACAAATAGGGATATATGTGGTGAGAGTATATGTGCCATTCCCATGAACGACAGAGCCCCACCATCCAGAATTAATAGGGATATATGTGGTGAGAGTATGTGTGTCATTCCCATGATGGGTGGAGTCCCATCACCCAGAAGTAATAGGTATACATGTGGTGAGAGTATGTGTGTCATTTACATGATGGGTGGAGTACCACCACTCAGAACTAATAGGGATGTACTGTACGTGGTGATAGTATGTGTATCGTTCATATGATGGATGGAGTCCCCCCACACAGAACTAGTTCTCCTTGTACCTTTTAAGTGCTAGAATAAGATCTGTCTCTCTTGTGGCCCTGAAAAGCATAAAATGGTTACCTGAAAATGCATTAGCATTGAGAAGGTTTTATTTCTTTGCATTCTGCATTTGTTGCTGATCCTTAGACCTGTTTTTAAGATTTTTTTTTTTATGTTATAATTTAGTTTTAAGATTTTGCATTTTTTTACAAATACTGTACACAGGCAAGTTTTCTGTATTATTTCACAAAGGTTGCCTTTGAGTTTGAGAAACAAATATCTAGAAATTGTATCAGTTTATAATTTCTGTAAAATACTTTTACTGGCATATTTTATTAATTTACTTAATCCTATAAAACTGGTTTCAACTAGGGCTGGGATATTTTGTAGTAATATCTAGGAATAATAAAGCTTCTACTCAATTTTCTCTGTTGCTTCATATTGTAATAGGGTATTGAGAATTTCTATTTTTTTTTTAAATTGTCTGTTGTGGCAATTAATCTTGCAGTGAAATGATGTTTTATCACCTTTACATGCATCTATAGGTTATTTTAAATTAAATTTCTAGTTGTACTTTAGAAGACAAACATGCAATTTAGTTTGTTACCCTTTATTAGTTATGAGTTTATTTATAGCTGTTCTAAGGACCTAACCCTTGTCTGCAACATAAACAGGACATGTTGGAGGGACAGCTATGTGTCTCAAATATTATCCCATCACTGGAACAGACTTCCAGTCTACATGAAGCAAAGCTTATCCCTAACCCTATTGAAATGTAACTTGGAACAATAAATGAGAAATTGGAAATGTACCCATGGTTTGGCACCTATGTCCCTAATAGACAGGGGCAGCCTGTGAATACTTGTGTGCAAGCCTAGGTCATAACTGTAAATATTCTTGGGATATTGACATGTCAGCAGTATTTTAGTAAATTTGGGGTAAGCTTGGCTGGGCTTAAAATGACTCTTGTACTATTAGCCTGGTAACCACCTATGAAGCTATAAAGCTATTACACATGATTATAATGTGTTTACATATGTGATCCATCTCTCTATATAGACAAACCTAGAAAAGGATGAATTGAAAGGCTTCACTCTATAATTTGCATACAGCAACAAAGTATTTTGTGCAATCAGAAAAAAGTAACTTCTCTAGAAGAGCAGTCACTTGTTTACATTGTACCTTCTGTACTACATAACACAAAGTAAGGTATTCTATTTGCAACAAGTTGTCAGAACAATATGCCTTTCCTTCATCTTCTGACTGTAATTACCATGGAGATATAGTAGTTAATACATTAATTAAGGTAGTGTGGGATTATGGGTTCAGTTTCAACATACTGTTATAGCAGACTGTTGCAGGTCCACAAGCGTTTTCATTGATTCATCCTTAGAAATACAGTAAAGCACAAAATAACATGTTGTTGAATAAAAACCTGTATAGTGCAGCCTGGTTATGTTGTGCAGATGGCTGGAGCCCTGACTCTGACCCACATATTAGGGATCAAATAGCCACCTTGGCACCTGAAGAGGAAGACAGGGATGGGGGAAGACTAAAGGAGTTCATCTCACTTACTTCCCCAATGGAGTGAGATGCATTCAGTTCGGGGCACACTGTTTGGTACAAGTTCCCTAAAATGAGACTGGGGAGACCATCACTTGTGCTTGAAGGGAAGGAGCAGGATATTTAAGATGAAATGCCCCTTGCAGAAGTGAGGGAGCCACTCTTCACTGCAGCCTATAGCATGCCCTTCCCTAGTGCTTTGCCACTTACATGTGGGGGATAGAGCAGCACACACAAAAAGTCCAAACTGGCCTTTATGTTAGCATAAATGATGGCTCCTCTTGGATGGTCAGCAGACAACAGGGGTATAGCAGACAAATAATACACTATAATTGACAATCTACCTGGAGTTGGGGTTATTCTCAACTCCATGAGGGGGTTTTAATTTATGCTTGTGGCCAGAAAATGATAACATTCATATAAATCTAGATTGCTGGAGTTTTATACATTACAAATTACTGAAAACTCAAAAGCCTAATAAGTCTGAATGTATATATGAAGGGAAATACAAAACAATAACATAGTACAGCAAGAGAAAGCAAAATGTGTGTTTTTTTTTCAGGAGGGCAAGCTCCCTGCACCATCAATGGGAAGGCTGTACTCCCCACAGCACACCTAAATTCCAAATCCAAAAGTCTACAACCCTCTTCCATGATATAGAGATATTAGCACAGACACATAATTGGCTTCTTTTCCCTCAGAGATGTTCAATCTGAGATTTAGAATAAATGTTTAAAGGGTGAGGGAAGGCAGTGCCCCATATGGAGAGTACAGGGATGCTTTGCTTTAGAGTGCTATATTTTGTATTTTTCATTTATGCATAGATTCAGTATTAATTATTTCAGACTTTTGACTTCAGTCGTATGTAGTTTTTTCTGATTTTGTTTTCAGTCTTGAGTTATTTAAGCCTCAGTCTTTTTATAAGAAAACACACATAACTCATCAACTTTCGAAAAATTTTCCACCAAGGATCACTCACTTACTTTGCCTGACTGTACTTCTAAGGGAAATAAAGCACATTTTTTCCCATTACATTTTTGGTGATAGTTTAGTATCATGTTTGTTAGCTTGTACCTATAACAGCAGATATTTCAAAAATCCATTTGCATTTCAGCACTTCAAAAAACCTTAACTTGCCTAGATAAAGGAGCAATAGATAAACTGAGTGTGTCGATGTTTGTGTATTGTATTTCATAAAAAATGTATTTTGTCATTTTCCCTTCCTATGGCACAGAGGGATACATTCTTAACTGTGACCTAATGACCTTTGTTCAATCAGAGTGCACAGGAGCTGAAGGTAGTGGCGTGAGAAGATGGCAGTGAGTGTCATGTAGATTGCCCATCCTGGGGAGAGGTGGAGGAGGCATGGTTTGCAGTTTGAGTAATGCTCAGTGGAAGCTCTGGAAGGTGCAGTCAGTTGCATTTGAGCCGGAGGCTCATGCTGCAATGGCACAGCCATATAGGTCAGGAGCACTCACATGGGGAAGCTTGCATGCTCCTGATCCATAGTCTTGCAGTACTAGCAACTCGCAGAAACTGGTGAGGGATGTTAGCAGCTCTTGGAGCTGGGGCAAGGGGCCTTGATGTCTGTCTGGATAATGATTTTGCAATCAGCTCTTGCCTCACAGGATCAATGATTGGGCCGCTAATGGCTTTTGTCATCTGAGGAATGAATGAAGTCATAGGTCACAGGGGGTTGATGGTCAACTGACAGAGATATTGAAAACCGTATTTGCCATAGGGAAAGTGAGCTTCTGTTATACTGTGGCATTTAATTAAGTCAGAAGTCAAACAAAATGTCATTCTTTTTATTACTCATATTATTTCAAATATAATTGAATGTTAATAAAAGGCAGTGAGCAACTCAGCAGGTTTGTTTTTGCTTGTTAATAACTACAGAATGTATTAAACAAAAAACTCGTAGAGTCAAAAGCAAACTTTTAGGAAATTCTGTCCCTGCATTCCATAATTGAATACTTATCAGGTACGTTCTGCAAATTAATTAAAGGTGATATAAAATATCATATCAGAAATTTTCTCTGGCCAGATAAAGAATCAAAACTTGTATGTAATACCAAATAATCAGCGATATAAAGGAACACTATAATAACACTCTTCTATGCCTGCATTAAAATTAATCCACTTTCTGAATAATCTTTGCAAGGTTATGACATTAATCTGTGTGTAGAGTACAATCACATGTAATTAAAATGATAGCTTTTATAAAATAAAGTACTTTGTTGGAAAAATTATATGAAGTGCTATTAAATGCAATATGTTTAAACTCAAATATAGTTTTTCATTGTTGTATGTCTAATAGGTCCTTTTCATGGGTATACAATCTTTCCATACTAATGGAGTGCATTCATTTTTCAGGGTCTCAAGACAGTCTGTGATACCTTGAATATGTACCTGTTCTTATTCTTTGCATCCCAAACATGCCATACCAAAATCTATGGTTTAACTCTGAAATTAAACCCAATTAGCTAAAAACATTAGGGCTTGTGTTGCTTTTTAAACAAATATCAGATGTTTGATCCTGCTTAATTTTATGTTTATAAGTAGGATTATCTGTGTCTTTTGCATTAGTTTTGCATACATATTTACTGGAGAATATTGCAATTATTATACAAAAATCCTCACCTAACAAAGACATAATTTATTTTATAATTTCATTCAACTGTGTTATAGTTGAATGAGATTATATTGAAAAATGTGAAGCAAAAGACTATACGTGCTTCTGAAGTCACAAAATGTACATTATGATGCTTTCTGTCAGCAATAAGATGATGTCTGGGTAAGAAATACAGGATCCATGCTTATTTTAATAAATTAGGAAACATATTTTCATTATCAGTTGATAATTGATTGGTTAGCACTACTCAAAATTATTACAAGAAACATAGTTAAGCTAACTTCAGGTTGTTTGGCTGGTTAGGTCTATGCAAACGTATTAAAAGAAAACATAGTTAAAATATCTTTAGGTCCTTTCAAACTAGATTTTTACTGACATGCGTTCTGTGATATGCTGTGAATAAAACCAAATGCCTATTCTAAAGTGATTCTGCAGGTTGTCAGAGTATCTATATGCACACTGTTCAGAGATCAGATGAGTCATATATACAAGTCCAGATTATATTTGGTAACTTACACATCGGCTGAATGAGAGCAGGTCATTGGCTAAAGCTCTTTATAATATTATTGTATGATGTTCTCATTCCCTGAGTGTCAGCCTTGGTAACATGAAAGGCCTAGAAATAAAAAGGAAGTAAAAGCCTATGGTCAGATGCACAGATGACCCAGCCCTAACAATGCTACCAAACACAGAAAAATGTAGACAAAAATACTTATAAACTCGTTCTTTTAGACGTGACGGAAAGTAAGTTAGCCCTGAAAAATAAATATATGTCATACCAGTGGCTAAAATGAAGAGTATCACCCAGTTCTATAATAATTTAATCAAATCAAAAAGCCAGATTTCACTAGATGCAGGCACACATTTACTTATTATAACTAATTTACAAATGATCTGAAATACTTAATTTATAAAAGCAAAAACAGAGACAAGAAAGCAAAATTCAATGAGTAAATAAAACAGGACACCATGAACCAACTCTGTCAGACCACAGAAACGAGTGGTCCTAAAGCGGTTCATCTATGAATGAGCTTGTTCCACCATAACATACTGGAAGTAGAAAACAAATGTATGTGAAAATGATTTTGTTAATTAACCCTTATTCACAAACCCATGTACAGAGTTTCAAAAGTATTGTACATCATGTCTTTGCTTCATCCAAGCAAGCAAGATGCCGTATGAAAGAAAACAGTATGCCATTCTCATAATTTTCTGTCAATGGTTGCATTTTGACATATTGTATTCACTTTCTAGCACCTTACAAAGCCTCTCTGAATAAGTGTCAAAATGGATTGCATAGTGTTGTGGGAATAAAAACCCTTGTGCTGTTAGTGAATACAGGTCCTTCCAGGAAACGTTTTAGTGCAGTTGTGCTGAAACAAGATGTACTAGGCAAGTCTTGATTTGCTTCTGATGCATTTCCTGGAGTTAAAACCAGCTGATGTTTCAACTAGATGAAAAACATGGCCAAAACCTCAACTGGCTGAAATTACTTTAAAATAACTTTTTGCAGGAAGCAAAATCACTGCACCCTTTACTCTCTTGTCACTTAAATATATTGATCCACAGTCACATAATCACAGAAAAAGACAAAACACTGTAGACATTGCACAGCTACTGTGCACAAATAAAAACTGCTTCTAACAATGCCTTTCCATGTTAGACATTGATTGCTGAGTAAAAATGTAAGTATAAATATGCAAGTTGATATCTCCTCTAGTTTCAGCTTGAGGAATAGAAAAATAATACATTCATCTTTGTAGCTGTTGCATGAAGACTATTGTCTGTGCAAGCCCATGGGAGAAAAGGTTCATAAAAATAGTCATAAATAGAAATTCATTTAACTTTCAGTACATCTTACAGCACTACCTATGAACATATAAATTCTGTGGCAGTGATACAATAGCTGTTGATGATAAATTGCAGAGTTTCAGAAATGCTAACTACTAACTGTGCACTAGTAGGTAATTAGCCACTAACATTTATCTATCAGTCCTAAGGTCTGTAACACTAAAAACAGCTCAGTACATATTTTTTAAATATGAAGCGGTTTAGAATGAGCGATACATAATTAATATTAAGTAGTACTAAAAATAGGTATAATTGTAATAGTAAAATCACATACTGAGTTTCATGCATCAGTGTTATCCTTAAGTTGGTCCAAGTTTGGTTCAAGTTGTAACAGACCAGGTTGTGAATTATGGATCAATTTTAACAAATAACACCACGGGGAAAATCTGGAAAACAAAGCCGCAGCAGCCTTGTAGAATCTCCATCCAAGACTGAATGATTTTCTGAGTGGCAAACAGGTACAATTATTCCCTTGAAACCAGCCCCTCTAAGGCGGTCAGTGCTCATAGAGCTTTGCTTCATTAATGGCATTTAAAAGTGTAGGTTGACTGCAGCTATGCAGGCACCACTGAAACCATGGCATCAGGCAGCAATAAGCTAACTGGAGAGCACTGAGAGAAAGAAATAGAGGCGATAGCAGTACAAGTCATCAGAACTACATACCCACAGTTCAGTCACAGCGAGAGAGGTAGAACCATGCAGTGGAAGCATGGTCCTTATCACAAACATTGACACAGCACTGAATTCCAACTGAAAATTAAATGACTGCTGTTGTTCCACCTGCCTAATATCACTGACGATGCCTTTCATATTCTGTATAGCATGCATAAAAAAGCAGCTATAGAGCTCCACAACTATTTTTGGAATGAGTGTATCCTGGGATAGCCATCACTAGAAATATGCTTCCCACACGGAGTATGGAGCTGGAAGCAATAATGGTGGCAGGATAAACTCAGAGCTCCATTACGGGCATGCTAGAAAAAATGCATTCTCCTCTGCTTCCTACCTTGTACCTTACTTGCCGAATCATACAAACAATTGCATTTCAAATGGCAGATATCAGCAGAGAGACAAGAATGCAACAAGCATGTGGTGCAAAGCCTGTTGAACTTGAGGATCTCCTTAACTAAGTGCTAGTTGATGCAAAAATTAATCAAGTGTATTTCAGAAAAAAAATCACAGAGGATATAAAAATCTTTCCATCCAATTAAGACTTTATTCAGTCCAAAATCACACTGAATGGTGTAGGTTGTAGGATTTGCAGACCATGGTTGATAGGCAAGAGTCAGAAACTGTCTCTTTGAAAGACAAGTTAGCCTTGAAAACAGACATTAATGTAATAATCTATATCTCCAGGGACTTAAAAAGGGCAATAAAGGTAATTATATCAAAATGTTATTGGAAAGAGGTTTGGCAGGAATGTTGAAAAACTATAAAGATATATCCATAGAGTGGACAAACAGGGCCATTCAACCTATTTCACAACCATCAGCCTACCACCAAGACCCATCATATTTTACTTTTTAAATTATGCTGACAGAGAAATTATTAGATATGATGAAACAATTGTGAGAGTTCCTCCTAAATGGCCAGAGAGTGAAGCCTGTGCAAGAGTTCTCTAAGGCGATGATGCTCAAAATGAAAACATTTGGGGAAGTGCACTTCCTGTGCTACAAAAATGGGGCATTGACATTTTTTAAGTATGCTGACACTTTAATTATAAAAAGTAAGGGATTTAAACATTTATGAATTTCTCCAGAAAAGGCCATAACCTTGCTTCAACAAAAATGCCACGGGGTGACTTCCCTAACCTATCCAAGTAAAATTTGTAGCAGCAACCTATGGAAGACACCAACAAGTCAGTTACAATGTCAGCAGCCCAGCCACAGAATTGAACAAAAGATTACAGGACCAGGAAAATTTGTTGCCTCACAGTCTAATAGGTTAGATACATTGACCAACATCTGCAAGACAGATACCTTGGACTCAGAATTAAGATCACAAGAAAAACAAATGGACAAAGAAGTGATCTACCAACTATTTGATGTAAAGGTACAATATAGATTTGCCTTACTCAACAAGGATGACATAAATGAGACCATGAAACACCAGGCAGAAACAAGCTCAAATCTGACATCTAATCTACAAAACTGACTACAAGCATCTACTTCAGATCCCAGACCACAGCATACCTTCTTTCTGAGGCCTTCTAGTAATAAAAGCATGAACAAGCCTGACATTCAGAGAAAAGAAAAAAAAAGCACCCAAAACCTGAATAGCCCTATAAATTGAGATTTTATAACTTGGGAACAGCCCTGATCACCAGCAGGATTCAAGGTTTGTATCTCAGCAAAAGGTGATCAATAACCTGATAAAGACGATAGCGGACCACCACGAAAAACAAAAATATTTTTAATATAAAAACAAGATAAGCGCTTTCGAGTACATCACAGGTACACTTCATCAGATCTCAATTAACCAAGCAAAAGCTGACATTATATACATTATCATTAATTGAAAACACTCAGAAGCAAGTGATTAATTAATTAATCAAGTGATTTAAAGTTATACCCCAAATTCCTACAGTGTATATATACTCGCACAATAACATTTCCTGTAATATAACCCAGAACCCAAAAATCAATTCATAAAAATTCTCAAACTAAATGTATTCAAAATGAATACTGACAAAAGTCATAATAATAATGAAAAATAATGAAGAAATTAATATTTTATGAATGACATAATTCTATCTACATGTACACATAAATACCTAAGTAATAACTTTGCTATAGGTAGCATGTATAAATCTGATTTTATATATATATATATATATATATATATATATATATAGTGCCTGCATAAAATCAATGTATAAAAACATCAATGGTATAACAAAAATATTAACTAAATAAAATTCTTGAATACTCTAAAAAAGGTGCTACCACCTATTTCTGTTGTGCGTGAAAACATAAATAACCAAGTCAAACTCATATTAATGTATATATCTAAGACCATAATAAATCTAAAAACCAGAATATGATCTTAGTATTAAGCACATCTATCTCATCCATAACTACTAAACCTTTATTTCAATTTATGTACTTCGAGTAAGGGTTTAATGGTAATAAATTGATTAAGACCTGGATCCTGGTGTGCTCGTAGCTTGAATATCCATTCAAGTTCTACTTTTTCCAGATGGTTCATGTTATTTCCACCTCTCTTATTGGGACGTATTATTTGCAGTACTCTGAATTTAAAACTATGTCCTGAATGGGACATAGAGTGCTTGGCTAAGCATTACGTTGGTCAGATTTCTTGATGTCATATGTGTGGTTATATATCCTGTCCTTCAGTCTCCTGGTTGTCATGCCTACATAAAAGGCATGGCATAGATCACAATTAGCTAAATATATCAAATTTGTGTCATCACAGGAGGCAAAAAACCTTGGCTCAAATTTGTAATTCAATGTCGGATGTATAAAGATCTGTTCTCTAGTGATAATTCTACACATATTGCATTTACCACATGGAAAGGTTCCAAGTAATTTAGGGTATCTAAATTGCCTAACTTCAGGGTTGATGTGTTCAATACATAATAGCCTCCAAGTTTTTACTGTTTCTGTAGGTGAAACTTGGTCTTACACCTACTACCTTTGCTATATCCATATCTACTGTAAGTGCATGCCAATTTTTTGATATTATTCTGGTAATCTCCTTGATGTCATTAGTAAATCTTGTAATAAAAGTTACTTTGGAATCATTTTTTGTTTTATATACTCTCTTTTGACCAGTAGATTTCTGTTTTATACTATGAATAGGTTCGTTTAATATTGAGTTTCTAATATCTCTAACCATAATGCTGTTATAGCCTCTCTCTATAAATAAGTCTTCCATGAGATCAGTTTCTTCCTTCAGAATCATAGGATCTTTACATAATCTGGAGAGCCTAATAAATTGGCTTTTAACAATATTAGGAAATGTGAATCTAGGATGCATACTATTAAAATAAAGTAAGGTATTTTTCCAACAAGATTTTCTAAATAATGAAGTGGCTATATGATTTTGTTCATCTCTCTTAATAGTGATATCTAAGAAATCAATACTATATCTAGAAGACTCCAAGGTAAATCTCAAAAATTCAGTTGTGGATTCTAAATATTGAATGAACTTATTCAGTTCATTCATCGTGTCATTCCAAAAAAGTAGTATGTCATCTACAAACCTCCTATATAATAATATTTTGGAATAATATTTACTATTAAATAGATGTGTTCTTTCCCATTGATAGACAACTAAATTCGCATATGTATTGGCGCATGGGGTGCCCATAGCGACACCCCATCTCTGTAGATATAATTTGTTACTGAACATAAAGACATTATTGGATAAAACCATGTCCAATAAAGTGCCACTTACTATTTGTTCATCATTGGTAAACTCCGTAGTATGATTCAATAGTTCCCTAATTGCTTGCAAGCCATAATCACTAGGAATAGAAGTAAATAAGCTTTTTAAATCCAGAGTAACTAGCATGCATGTATCAGGTAAACCATTCTTAAAAAGTAGATCCAATGTATCTATAAGTTGATATGTATCCCTTAGTATCGATGGAATATTCTTAATTAATGGACTTAATTTCCTCTCTATGTAAATGGAAACCGTCTCAGTTACCCAACCTTCACCTACTACTATAGGTCTCATTGGTAAAGGAAAGATGTTTTTGTGTATCTTGGGTAGGCCTTTGATATAGGGTAGGCGAGGATGTTCAACTAGAAAATATAAATACAAATCATGGTTGATTTGTCTGCACATCAACAAATCATACAGGTCATTGTATATCTCATTTACTATCTTTTCTAACTTATCCAGATTAATTTCGCTATAAGTATCTACATCTTGTAGCATTTTAAGCATAGTATCATTATAGTCTTTCGTGTTCATCAGTACAATTCCACCCCCCTTGTCTGCAGGCTTAATAACTAATTCTAAATTATTACATAAAGCATGTAAAGAATACCATTCTTCTTTACTTGTATTATGAAATAAACATTTATGTGCATGTCCTAAAAAATATGTGTAGAAATCATTCTCACACATTTTCATAAAACAATCAAGATGAACTGGTGGTGTGGGTATAAACATGCTTTTCCGTTTAAAGTTAGATACTGAAACGTTATCACAATCATCATGCACATCAGTAGAAAACAATAGTTTCAGGGATACTGAACGTCCAAACAGTCTTAAATCCGTTAATAGTTCACTTAAGCTACTCGTTTGTGATGGAATATATGATAACCCTTTGTTCAAAAGTAAATAGTCAATTGAAGAAACATCAAACCTGGAAAAATTAAATACTAAGTCTTTCAATCTCTTGTCCGTCTTCTCTGTATGGGATTCTTGCCTGAGTACTTCCTCTTTCTGCGGCCCCGGCTGTTGGATCTGCTTCTCGATGCTAACCGCGTCTGGACTGGAAGAGGTAAAAAACGCTCCATGTTCCCCATAAACAATTTCGGTTTCGCTCCCAAAGTATTTTCTTTTTTCTTTGCTACAAAAGCTTGTTGGTTCGGTGGGGGGGTGTCTTTCCTCTCACTAATGCTTAATTCACCACTTCCTGATGGTGACGTAATCAAAGTCCCTGCGTCAATCATATCAACTACTGAAGTAGCATTTAAAGGGCCAGACACATTCCCAGATGGTAATTCATTGGGGCTATCATCAAATAAATTTGAATTAAGAGATTTCTGTTGTGTTGAATCATGATTATTATTTCTCGGCCATACAAACACTTGGCCCATAGAGAAATCTTTGTAGTCCCGCTGAAGTTTACGGTGCTTAATCTGTTGTAACTTATCGCTGTATGCAGCTATTTGAGAATACAGATTCTCAAGCCTTTTTTCATAAATTGCCCCTTTAAATCTCTCATGTATGTCTTTATTCAAAGCCTCTGCTTTCATATTGAGTTCTACTTCAATTGGTGTAAAATAGTCAATAAGTAATTTGATATAACTGTTGCTGAGTTCAATGTTCAATTTTTGCCATCTCCTCAGTAACTCAGGATGGCTTTCACCATAGGAAGGCATGCATAATACCCTCATCCCATGAGGAATGACATTAAAATGTAGGCATGCTTCCATATGGCGTCTCTGCCATAAAAGTCTTTGTAATTTATACAAGCTGTTTTCCAGGTCTCTACTCAGTGTGTTAAATTCATTTAAATTTTCCACAGTACCTGTTTTTGTAAGTAGTATTGGTTGTTGTAGTTCCAAACTGAGTAGAGGATTGTTTCGCTGTTCAGTAATACAATTCCATCTCCAGTTCAGGTCTCTCCATTCTGGATTATAGTCTAGTTCAACGGTAGTAGTATCCATCGTGTGGTAGCTTCGTTAACAAACACAAGGATAAATCGATGCCAAAAGGTAAAACGCTGCTACCTGAAGGTCCACCTTCGTAAAAAATGTGAAGTATAACCTGATAAAGACAATAGTGGACCACCAAGAAAAACAAAAATATTTTTAATATAAAAACAAGATAAGCGCTTTCACGTACATCACAGGTACGCTTCATCAGATCACAATTAACCAAGCAAAAGATGACATTATATACATTATCATTAATTTAAAACACTCAGAAGTAAGTGATTAATTAATTAATCAAGTGATTTAAAGTTATACCCCAAATTCCTACAGTGTATATATACTCGCACAATAACATTTCATGTAATATAACCCAGAACCCAAAAATCAATTCATAAAAATTCTCAAACTAAATGTATTCAAAATGAATACTGACAATAGTCATAATAATAATGAAAATAATGAATAAATTAATATTTTATGAATGACATAATTCTATCTGCATGTATGCATAAATACCTAAATATATTACTTTGCTATAGGTAGCATGTATAAATCTGATTATATATATATATATATATATATATATATATGTAGTGCCTGCATAAAATCAATGTATAAAAACATCAATGGTATAACAAAATATTAACTAAATAAAATTCTTGAATACTCTAAAAGAGGTGCTACCACCTATTTCTGTTGTGTGAAAACATAAATAACCAAGTCAAACTCATATTAATGTATATATCTAAGACCACAATAAATCTAAAAAACAAAATCTGATCTTAGTATTAAGCACATCTATCTCATCCATAACTACTAAACCTTTATTTCAATTTCGTATTTCGAGTAAGGGTTTAATGGTAATAAATTGATTAAGACCTGGATCCTGGTGTGCTCGTAGCTTGAATATCCATTCAGGTTCTACTTTTCCAGATGGTTCATGTTATTTCCACCTCTCTTATTGGGACGTATTATTTGCAGTACTCTGAATTTAAAACTATGTCCTGAATGGGACATAGAGTGCTTAATAAAGCATTACGTTGGTCAGATTTCCTGATGTCATATGTGTGATCTACCAACATATAAGTGATCTATCAACTATTTGATGTAAAAGTACAATATAGATTTGCCTTACTCAACAAGGATGACATAAATGAGACCATGAAACACCAGACAGAAACAAGCCCAAATCTGACATCTAATCTACAAAACTGACTACAAGCATCTACTTCAGATCCCAGACCACAGCATACCTTCTTTCTGGGGCCTTCTAGTAATAAAAGCATGAACAAGCCTGACATTCAGAGAAAAGAAAAAAAAGCACCCAAAACCTGAATAGCCCTATAAATTGAGATTTTATAACTTGGGAACAGCCCTGATCACCAGCAGGATTCAAGGTTTGTATCTCAGCAAAAGGTGATTAACTGTAGAGCTGACACCTCACCAGGCATAACCAGAAAGATAGTCTAAAGAGGTCTTATTATTATAGTCCCAAGCTAAGTTCTGGCAGAGTACAATGCTATTAAAGTGGACAGAGTAAAAAAGGATGGGTGTGGGAAGTGCACCTCAGCCCAAACTGCCTTTAATTTCTTCAAGTCACATTGTTACTATGTGTAGTTATATTTGCTGTAAAGTTAGTTTATAGTTAAATGCTATTTTCATTATTGATGTGTCTTGGTAGCGACACCCATAGTGTGAGTTATTACTTTAAATGTGAGGGGTCTAGCATGAAAGATTAAATGTAACACACTAGTGAAATGGATATACAAGAAACAAACTGATATGATGTGCATTTAGGAGATCAAAATCAAAAAGCAGTATAAATGATGCCTGAGTAACATCTTCCTTGTCAACACAAATAGATACCTTTATACAGCAGAACGTGGACCGATCATTAATGGAAAGTAAAAAAGACAATATGGGTAGCTGGGCATTTTTTAAAAATACAAATACCAGAAGGGGGTGCAATAACTAGAACAATCTATTCCCCAAATCATGATTACCTAACTTTCATGGCATAATGATTGGCAGCACTGAAAAATGTAATGAGTCACATGCTTTGATTTTTTTTTTAGTAGGGGGACCTTCAATCTGATAATGAATACAGTACTGAATAGATATAAAACTAAGACCAAATGCCACCTCAAAGCCCACAACATCCTGTATACCAGTATGGGAATCCAATTGGATATCATCATACCTCTTACAGCAAGAAATCTGGACAAAACCATAAATAAAAGTGAAACAAAGGCCCAAAAATAGGGACTTTTTTTTTAAATATTATTATACAAACTTAGAAAGTTAATAGAATGCCAGGTTTTGCATTAGCATGAATTTTCTGAAGGGTATGAAGTCTGAAACTCAAATGTCTGTCATTATTTTCTAATGCCAGTCTTTAATGTTTTGCCACTAATTTGCCAGAAAACCACAATTTTATGAAACACAACAACAAGAGACAAAAATCTGGACATTCTGTGAAAATCTGTATATTTGAGAAGTATGTGGTCCGTATACCCCTCAGATCTGGGATACACCTTTTCAACCGAGGATGGAAATACAAGTAGTAGATTGGACCTTTTCTAGCCTCAAAAGTTTTAGTTAAGGTTATATCAAAAGAGGGAGATGATACCATGTCCAAGTTCAGTCCAAGATGCTGTGAAACTATCTATGGAATATGGTTCACTGGGGACTTGGAGGGTTAAAAAACTGGAGAGTACTCCCATATGTGCTAGTAGACAAGGAAAGTCAGGAACAGATTATTAGGGAGCTTACAAAGTATGTGGAGCTGAATGCTCCAAACACCATGCCAATCTTTACATGGTGGGAATCATTCAAATGGAAATGTGGGATAGATACAGGCCGGTATGACCCTGACCTTGAGTAGCATCTTACCCTCACCAAGAATGATGCCACAATATGAAGACAAGATGAACAATTTCAACAATTGGCTTAAGTTTTGGTGTCATTCAAAGGGGATTTAATGCCTGTCAGCCTGGGATGACATGCTCGACAAGCCACGATGCTTCGCTAGGGACAGCTTGCACCTGTCACCCCTGGGCTTTAGAATATTAGCAAAGGCTCTTGCTACCCCCCATAGTGCCTTTTTTAGGCAAGGCTCAAAGACAAACCCACCTCCATAGGTATCACAAGGGATGAGAAACTAAGAGTAATGCTACTTAATGCCAGAAGTCTAAACCTTAAGATGCACGCACTCGAAACTCTCCTTAGCATGGAGAACATGATATCTGTGCAGTAACAGAAACCTGGTTCAAGGCTCCCGAGAGCACCCCAGCACTACTGGGTTATACCTGATACCATGCTTTTGGCCCCAAAACTTGGACGTACTACAAAGGAGGGAGTATCAATATTCGTCAAAGATACCCACACGCCAGGTTGGTGGCACAACGAAGCATCAGAGACTATCCATTTGCAACTAACAGTGAGTAAAACTGCCTTCCAGTTTATAGCCTGCTACAGACCACCCTCCCAAACCCAGGAACCCCACTGACCTTCCTGAGAACACTGGAAAAATTGAAGGTCTCTCCAAACACCATTATATTGGGACTTCAACTACCCAAACATAGACTGGGAGCATTACTCTAGCTCCAACACCCTACCCTAAAGTTCTAGAATTTATAAACTCAAATGCTATGGAACAACTTGTTACCACTCCCACAAGAGGGAAAACATACTGGACCTGATCATCACCAACATGGGGACTCTATGCTCCAGACCAGAAGTGTATCCCTCACTGGTAAGATCAGACCATAAACTAATCTCACTGGATATTCATCCCGACTCCACCCCTGCCCTGAAAACCACAGTGAAAAACTTCTCTAAAGCAAATTTCACACTCCTCAAAACCGAAGTGGAATCCTTCAAAGCCCCGGGCCTGTGAAAATATGGCCCAGACCGCCCAGAATCCTTTATAGCGCATTCTATGAACACCTTCAGGAATGCATGGATCATCACAATCCCAAATAAAACCAAGACCCAATCCTCCAAAGGCAGACATCCTGTCTGGTGGACCCCAACCATAAACAAACTATACAATAGAAGGAAAGCTACTACATGATAGAGCAAAATCCCAAAAGGGAAGGCATCTCTGATCAGTATTAGCAAAAACTACGAGCACTCATAAAATCATCTAAGGCCAGCCTCGAGGAAAAATTGCACAGGACACTAAGGATAATCACAAGGCTTTCTTTAGTTATGTTAGGAATCTGGGTGGGAATTCCCAGATATGCTCAGAATTAGTCCAAAATGACAAAAATACACCCGAACCCACAGACATTGCCAACATCCTAGCTGACAGGTTCAAGCATAAACTTCTCCCCTCTACACCAAAAGGGCAAATATTTATCCCAGCAGAGTGCTGCCCCCTGACATCTCAGATGCTCAGGTAAGAGCTACCCTCTCCAAAGCAATAAACACAGCATCAATGGGACCAAATGGTATCGGGCTGCATCCTACATGAACTCCAAGAAGAGCTAAACCCAAACATAAAACTACTGTTCTTGCAGACCAGGGTTGATAGGGCAAGAGTCAGAAACTGTCTCTTTGAAAGACAAGTTAGCCTTGGAAACAGACATTAATGTAATAATCTATATCTCCAGGTACTTAAAGAGGGCACAAAAGGTAATTATATCAAAATGTTATTGGAAAGAGGTTTGGCAGAAATGTTGAAAAACTATAAAGATATATCCATAGAGTGGACAAACAGGGCCATTCAACCTATTTCACAACCATCAGCCTACCACCAAGACCCATCATATTTTACTTTTTAAATTATGCTGACAGAGAAATTATTAGATATGATGAAACAATTGTGAGAGTTCCTCCTAAATGGCCAGAGAGTGAAGCCTGTGCAAGAGTTCTCTAAGGCGATGATGCTCAAAATGAAAACATTTGGGGAAGTGCACTTCCTGTGCTACAAAAATGGGGCATTGACATTTTTTAAGTATGCTGACACTTTAATTATAAAAAGTAAGGGATTTAAACATTTATGAATTTCTCCAGAAAAGGCCATAACCTTGCTTCAACAAAAATGTCACGGGGTGACTTCCCTAACCTATCCAAGTACAATTTGTAGCAGCAAGCTATGGAAGACACCAACAAGTCAGTTACAATGTCAGCAGCCCAGCCACAGAATTGAACAAAAGATTACAGGACCAGGAAAATTTGCTGCCTCACAGTCTAATAGGTTAGATACATTGACCAACATCTGCAAGACAGATACCTTGGACTCAGAATTAAGATCACAAGAAAAACAAATGGACAAAGAAGTGATCTACCAACTAATTGATGTAAAGGTACAATATAGATTTGCCTTACTCAACAAGGATGACATAAATGAGACCATGAAACACCAGACAGAAACAAGCCCAAATCTGACATCTAATCTACAAAACTGACTACAAGCATCTACTTCAGATCCCAGACCACAGCATACCTTCTTTCTGGGGCCTTCTAGTAATAAAAGCATGAACAAGCCTGACATTCAGAGAAAAGAAAAAAAAGCACCCAAAACCTGAATAGCCCTATAAATTGAGATTTTATAACTTGGGAACAGCCCTTATCACCAGCAGGATTCAAGGTTTGTATCTCAGCAAAAGGTGATCAATAACCTGATAAAGACGATAGCGGACCACCACGAAAAACAAAAATATTTTTAATATAAAAACAAGATAAGCGCTTTCGAGTACATCACAGGTACACTTCATCAGATCTCAATTAACCAAGCAAAAGCTGACATTATATACATTATCATTAATTGAAAACACTCAGAAGCAAGTGATTAATTAATTAATCAAGTGATTTAAAGTTATACCCCAAATTCCTACAGTGTATATATACTCGCACAATAACATTTCCTGTAATATAACCCAGAACCCAAAAATCAATTCATAAAAATTCTCAAACTAAATGTATTCAAAATGAATACTGACAAAAGTCATAATAATAATGAAAATAATGAAGAAATTAATATTTTATGAATGACATAATTCTATCTACATGTACACATAAATACCTAAGTAATAACTTTGCTATAGGTAGCATGTATAAATCTGATTTTATATATATATATATATATATATATATATATATATAGTGCCTGCATAAAATCAATGTATAAAAACATCAATGGTATAACAAAAATATTAACTAAATAAAATTTTGAATACTCTAAAAAAGGTGCTACCACCTATTTCTGTTGTGCGTGAAAACATAAATAACCAAGTCAAACTCATATTAATGTATATATCTAAGACCATAATAAATCTAAAACCAGAATATGATCTTAGTATTAAGCACATCTATCTCATCCATAACTACTAAACCTTTATTTCAATTTATGTACTTCGAGTAAGGGTTTAATGGTAATAAATTGATTAAGACCTGGATCCTGGTGTGCTCGTAGCTTGAATATCCATTCAAGTTCTACTTTTTCCAGATGGTTCATGTTATTTCCACCTCTCTTATTGGGACGTATTATTTGCAGTACTCTGAATTTAAAACTATGTCCTGAATGGGACATAGAGTGCTTGGCTAAGCATTACGTTGGTCAGATTTCTTGATGTCATATGTGTGGTTATATATCCTGTCCTTCAGTCTCCTGGTTGTCATGCCTACATAAAAGGCATGGCATAGATCACAATTAGCTAAATATATCAAATTTGTGTCATCACAGGAGGCAAAAAACCTTGGCTCAAATTTGTAATTCAATGTCGGATGTATAAAGATCTGTTCTCTAGTGATAATTCTACACATATTGCATTTACCACATGGAAAGGTTCCAAGTAATTTAGGGTATCTAAATTGCCTAACTTCAGGGTTGATGTGTTCAATACATAATAGCCTCCAAGTTTTTACTGTTTCTGTAGGTGAAACTTGGTCTTACACCTACTACCTTTGCTATATCCATATCTACTGTAAGTGCATGCCAATTTTTTGATATTATTCTGGTAATCTCCTTGATGTCATTAGTAAATCTTGTAATAAAAGTTACTTTGGAATCATTTTTTGTTTTATATACTCTCTCTTTGACCAGTAGATTTCTGTTTTATACTATGAATAGGTTCGTTTAATATTGAGTTTCTAATATCTCTAACCATAATGCTGTTATAGCCTCTCTCTATAAATAAGTCTTCCATGAGATCAGTTTCTTCCTTCAGAATCATAGGATCTTTACATAATCTGGAGAGCCTAATAAATTGGCTTTTAACAATATTAGGAAATGTGAATCTAGGATGCATACTATTAAAATAAAGTAAGGTATTTTTCCAACAAGATTTTCTAAATAATGAAGTGGCTATATGATTTTGTTCATCTCTCTTAATAGTGATATCTAAGAAATCAATACTATATCTAGAAGACTCCAAGGTAAATCTCAAAAATTCAGTTGTGGATTCTAAATATTGAATGAACTTATTCAGTTCATTCATCGTGTCATTCCAAAAAAGTAGTATGTCATCTACAAACCTCCTATATAATAATATTTTGGAATAATATTTACTATTAAATAGATGTGTTCTTTCCCATTGATAGACAACTAAATTGCGATATGTATGCATGGGGTGCCCATAGCACACCCCATCTCTGTAGATATAATTTGTTACTGAACATAAAGACATTATTGGATAAAACCATGTCCAATAAAGTGCCACTTACTATTTGTTCATCATTGGTAAACTCCGTAGTATGATTCAATAGTTCCCTAATTGCTTGCAAGCCATAATCACTAGGAATAGAAGTAAATAAGCTTTTTAAATCCAGAGTAACTAGCATGCATGTATCAGGTAAACCATTCTTAAAAAGTAGATCCAATGTATCTATAAGTTGATATGTATCCCTTAGTATCGATGGAATATTCTTAATTAATGGACTTAATTTCCTCTCTATGTAAATGGAAACCGTCAGTTACCCAACCTTCACCTACTACTATAGGTCTCATTGGTAAAGGAAAGATGTTTTGTGTATCTTGGTAGGCCTTTGATATAGGGTAGGATGTTCAACTAGAAAATATAAATACAAATCATGGTTGATTTGTCTGCACATCAACAAATCATACAGGTCATTGTATATCTCATTTACTATCTTTTCTAACTTATCCAGATTAATTTCGCTATAAGTATCTACATCTTGTAGCATTTTAAGCATAGTATCATTATAGTCTTTCGTGTTCATCAGTACAATTCCACCCCCCTTGTCTGCAGGCTTAATAACTAATTCTAAATTATTACATAAAGCATGTAAAGAATACCATTCTTCTTTACTTGTATTATGAAATAAACATTTATGTGCATGTCCTAAAAAATATGTGTAGAAATCATTCTCACACATTTTCATAAAACAATCAAGATGAACTGGTGGTGTGGGTATAAACATGCTTTTCCGTTTAAAGTTAGATACTGAAACGTTATCACAATCATCATGCACATCAGTAGAAAACAATAGTTTCAGGGATACTGAACGTCCAAACAGTCTTAAATCCGTTAATAGTTCACTTAAGCTACTGCTTGTGATGGAATATATGATAACCCTTTGTTCAAAAGTAAATAGTCAATTGAAGAAACATCAAACCTGGAAAAATTAAATACTAAGTCTTTCAATCTCTTGTCCGTCTTCTCTGTATGGGATTCTTGCCTGAGTACTTCCTCTTTCTGCGGCCCCGGCTGTTGGATCTGCTTCTCGATGCTAACCGCGTCTGGACTGGAAGAGGTAAAAAACGCCCATGTTCCCCATAAACAATTTCGGTTTCGCTCCCAAAGTATTTTCTTTTTTCTTTGCTACAAAAGCTTGTTGGTTCGGTGGGGGGGTGTCTTTCCTCTCACTAATGCTTAATTCACCACTTCCTGATGGTGACGTAATCAAAGTCCCTGCGTCAATCATATCAACTACTGAAGTAGCATTTAAAGGGCCAGACACATTCCCAGATGGTAATTCATTAGCTATCATCAAATAAATTTGAATTAAGAGATTTCTGTTGTGTTGAATCATGATTATTATTTCTCGGCCATACAAACACTTGGCCCATAGAGAAATCTTTGTAGTCCCGCTGAAGTTTACGGTGCTTAATCTGTTGTAACTTATCGCTGTATGCAGCTATTTGAGAATACAGATTCTCAAGCCTTTTTTCATAAATTGCCCCTTTAAATCTCTCATGTATGTCTTTATTCAAAGCCTCTGCTTTCATATTGAGTTCTACTTCAATTGGTGTAAAATAGTCAATAAGTAATTTGATATAACTGTTGCTGAGTTCAATGTTCAATTTTTGCCATCTCCTCAGTAACTCAGGATGGCTTTCACCATAGGAAGGCATGCATAATACCCTCATCCCATGAGGAATGACATTAAAATGTAGGCATGCTTCCATATGGCGTCTCTGCCATAAAAGTCTTTGTAATTTATACAAGCTGTTTTCCAGGTCTCTACTCAGTGTGTTAAATTCATTTAAATTTTCCACAGTACCTGTTTTTGTAAGTAGTATTGTTGTTGTAGTTCCAAACTGAGTAGAGGATTGTTTCGCTGTTCAGTAATACAATTCCATCTCCAGTTCAGGTCTCTCCATTCTGGATTATAGTCTAGTTCAACGGTAGTAGTATCCATCGTGGTAGCTTCATAACAAACACAAGGATAAATCGATGCCAAAAGGTAAAACGCTGCTACCTGAAGGTCCACCTTCGTAAAATGTGAAGTATAACCTGATAAAGACAATAGTGGACCACCAAGAAAAACAAAAATATTTTTAATATAAAAACAAGATAAGCGCTTTCACGTACATCACAGGTACGCTTCATCAGATCACAATTAACCAAGCAAAAGATGACATTATATACATTATCATTAATTTAAAACACTCAGAAGTAAGTGATTAATTAATTAATCAAGTGATTTAAAGTTATACCCCAAATTCCTACAGTGTATATATACTCGCACAATAACATTTCATGTAATATAACCCAGAACCCAAAAATCAATTCATAAAAATTCTCAAACTAAATGTATTCAAAATGAATACTGACAATAGTCATAATAATAATGAAAAATAATGAATAAATTAATATTTTATGAATGACATAATTCTATCTGCATGTATGCATAAATACCTAAATATATTACTTTGCTATAGGTAGCATGTATAAATCTGATTATATATATATATATATATATATATATATATGTAGTGCCTGCATAAAATCAATGTATAAAAACATCAATGGTATAACAAAAATATTAACTAAATAAAATTCTTGAATACTCTAAAAGAGGTGCTACCACCTATTTCTGTTGTGCGTGAAAACATAAATAACCAAGTCAAACTCATATTAATGTATATATCTAAGACCACAATAAATCTAAAAAACAAAATCTGATCTTAGTATTAAGCACATCTATCTCATCCATAACTACTAAACCTTTATTTCAATTTACGTACTTCGAGTAAGGGTTTAATGGTAATAAATTGATTAAGACCTGGATCCTGGTGTGCTCGTAGCTTGAATATCCATTCAGGTTCTACTTTTTCCAGATGGTTCATGTTATTTCCACCTCTCTTATTGGGACGTATTATTTGCAGTACTCTGAATTTAAAACTATGTCCTGAATGGGACATAGAGTGCTTGGCTAAAGCATTACGTTGGTCAGATTTCCTGATGTCATATGTGTGATCTACCAACATATAAGTGATCTATCAACTATTTGATGTAAAAGTACAATATAGATTTGCCTTACTCAACAAGGATGACATAAATGAGACCATGAAACACCAGACAGAAACAAGCCCAAATCTGACATCTAATCTACAAAACTGACTACAAGCATCTACTTCAGATCCCAGACCACAGCATACCTTCTTTCTGAGGCCTTCTAGTAATAAAAGCATGAACAAGCCTGACATTCAGAGAAAAGAAAAAAAAAGCACCCAAAACCTGAATAGCCCTATAAATTGAGATTTTATAACTTGGGAACAGCCCTGATCACCAGCAGGATTCAAGGTTTGTATCTCAGCAAAATGTGATCAACTGTAGAGCTGACACCTCACCAGGCATAACCAGAAAGATAGTCTAAAGAGGTCTTATTATTATAGTCCCAAGCTATGTTCTGGCAGAGTACAATGCTATTAAAGTGGACAGAGTAAAAAAGGATGGGTGTGGGAAGTGCACCTCAGCCCAAACTGTCTTTAATTTCTATAAGTCACATTGTTACTATGTGTAGTTATATTTGCTGTAAAGTTAGTTTGTAGTTAAATGCTATTTTCATTATTGATGTGTCTTGGTAGTGACACCCATAGTGTGAGTTATTACTTTAAATGTGAGGGGTCTAGCATGAAAGATTAACTGTAACACACTAGTGAAATGGATATACAATAAACAAATTGATATGATGTGCATTTAGGAGATCAAAATCAAAAAGCAGTATAAATGATGCCTGAGTAACATCGTCCTTGTCAACACAAATAGATACCTTTATACAGCAAAACGTGGACCGATCATTAATGGAAAGTAAAAAAGACAATATGGGTAGCTGGGCATTTTTTAAAAATACAAACACCAGAAGGGAGTGCAATAACTAGAACAATCTATTCCCCAAATCATGATTACCTAACTTTCATGGCATAATGCTTGGCAGCACTGAAAAATGTAATGAGTCACATGCTTTGATTTTTTTTTTTCGGGGGGGGGACCTTCAATCTGATAATGAATACAGTACTGAATAGATATAAAACTAAGACCAAATGCCACCTCAAAGCCCACAACATCCTGTATACCAGTATGGGAATCCAGTTGGATATCATCATACCTCTTACAGCAAGAAATCTGGACAAAGCCATAAATAAAAGTGAAACAAAGGCCCAAAAATAGGGACTTTTTTTTTAAATATTGCTCTTACAAACTTAGAAAGTTAATAGAATGCTAGGTTTTGCATTAGCCTGAATTTTCTGAAGGGTATGAAGTCTGAAACTCAACTGTCTGTCATTATTTTCTAATGCCAGTCTTTAATGATTTGCCACTAATTTGCCAGAAAACCACAATTTTATGAAACACAACAACAAGAGACAAAAATCTGGACATTCTGTGAAAATCTGTATATTTGAGAAGTATGTGGTCCGTATACCCCTCAGATCTGGGATACACCTTTTCAACCGAGGATGGAAATACAAGTAGTAGATTGGACCTTTTTCTAGCCTCAAAAGTTTTAGTTAAGGTTATATCAGAAGAGGGAGATGATACTATGTCCAAGTTCAGTCCAAGATGCTGTGAAACTATCTATGGAATGTGGTTCACTGGAGACTTGGAGGGTTAAAAAAACTGGAGAGTGCTCCCATATGTGCTAGTAGACAAGGAAAGTCAGGAACAGATTATTAGGGAGCTTACAAAGTATCTGGAGCTGAATGCTCCAAACACCATGCCAATCTATACATGGCGGGAATCATTCAAATGGAAATGTGGGATAGATACAGGCCGGTATGACCCTGACCTTGAGTAGCATCTTACCCTCACCAAGAATGATGCCACAATATGAAGACAAGATGAACAATTTCAACAATTGGCTTAAGTTTTGGTGTCATTCAAAGGGGATTTAATGCCTGTCAGCCTGGGATGACATGCTCGACAAGCCACGACAGCCGCTAGGGACAGCTTGCACCTGTCACCCCTGGGCTTTCGGATATTGGCAAAGGTTCTTGCTACCCCCATAGTGCCTTTTTTAGGCAAGGCTCAAAAGACAAACCCACCTCCATAGGTATCACAAGGGATAAGAAACTAAGAGTAATGCTACTCAATGCCAGAAGTCTAAACCTCAAGATGCAAGCACTCGAAACTCTCCTTAGCATGGAGAACATCGATATCTGTGCAGTAACAGAAACCTGGTTCAAGGCTCCCGAGAGCACCCCAGCACTACCAGGTTATACCTGATACCATGCTTTTTGGCCCCAAAACTTGGACCGTACTACAAAAGGAGGGGGGAGTATCAATATTCGTCAAAGATACCCACACCGCCAGGTTGGTGGCACAGCACGAAGCATCAGAGACTATCCATTTGCAACTAACAGTGAGTAAAACTGCCTTCCAGTTTATAGCCTGCTACAGACCACCCTCCCAAACCCAGGAACCCCACTCGGCCTTCCTGAGAACACTGGAAAAAATTGAAGGTCTCTCCAAACACCATTATATTGGGCGACTTCAACTACCCAAACATAGACTGGGAGCATTACTCTAGCTCCAACACCCTACCCTAAAGTTCCTAGAATTTATAAACTCAAATGCTATGGAACAACTTGTTACCACTCCCACAAGAGGGGAAAACATACTGGACCTGATCATCACCAACATGGGGACTCTATGCTCCAGACCAGAAGTGTATCCCTCACTGGTAAGATCAGACCATAAACTAATCTCACTGGATATTCACATCCCGACTCCACCCCCTGCCCTGAAAACCACAGTGAAAAACTTCTCTAAAGCAAATTTCACACTCCTCAAAACCGAAGTGGAATCCTTCAAAGCCCCCGGGCCTGTGAAAAATATGGCCCAGACCGCAGAATCCTTTATAAACGCATTCTATGAACACCTTCAGGAATGCATGGATCATGCAATCCCAAATAAAACCAAGACCCAATCCTCCAAAGGCAGACATCCTGTCTGGTGGACCCCAGCCATAAACAAACTATACAATAGAAGGAGAAAGCTACTACATGATAGAGCAAAATCCCAAAAAGGGAAGGCATCTCTGATCAGTATTAGCAAAAAACTACGGGCACTCATAAAATCATCTAAGGCCAGCCTCGAGAGAAAAATTGCACAGGACACTAAGGATAATCACAAGGCTTTCTTTAGTTATGTTAGGAATCTGGGTGGGAATTCCCAGATATGCTCAGAATTAGTCCAAAATGACAAAAAATACACCGAACCCACAGACATTGCCAACATCCTAGCTGACAGGTTCAGCGCAAACTTCTCCCCCCCCCTCTACACCAAAAGGGCAAATATTTATCCCAGCAGAGTGCTGCCCCCCTGACATCTCAGATGCTCAGGTAAGAGCTGCCCTCTCCAAAGCAAAAAACACAGCATCAATGGGACCAAATGGTATCCCGGGCTGCATCCTACATGAACTCCAAGAAGAGCTAAACCCAAACATAAAACTACTGTTCAATCTCAGTCTTACTACAGGATATGTACCCAAAGAGTGGCGTACAGCAACAGTGGTCCCTCTCCACAAAGGTGGTGCCTCAAGGGATCCTGGAAACTATCGCCCCATAAGCCTGACTAGCTTGGTCTGCAAAGCTATGGAAAGGATCATCATGAACCTCATAAATAAAGATATTGGGGACCTACAGACACTGGATCCTACCCAGTTCGGCCTCTTAAACCTGGTTGATTTCTTTGAAACAGTCACCAAGGCCATTGACGAGGGGAAGGTGGTCCACACAGCCTACCTGGACCTTGCAAAAGCCTTCGATACAATACCCCACTCGGGCATTATAGATATGCTCACCAGCTTAAATATAAACCCCTATGTCACTAGATGGGTTGCAAACTGGCTCAAGGACAGAACCCACATGGTTAGAATTGCTGGAGCCATGTCAGACTCCAAACCAGTTACAAGTGGCGTCCCCCAAGGCTCAGTCCTGGGAACTCTCTTGTTCGGTATATATTTCTCGGAGGTACAGACCAACACGGAAGGACTGTGGCTGACTAAGTTTGCAGATGACTGCAAACTGGGCACCATAATCCACTCTCCAGCTGAAACAAGCATCCTCCAAAAGGGCCTCATAGAAACAGACAACTGGTGCCAGAGCCATGGCCTCAAGCTAAACGCCAAAAAGTGTATAGTCATCCCCTTTGGCAAAAACAAAGTGCCCACAAATTACCACATAGGTGGTAATCCATTAAGTACAGAAGAAGTAATTAGGGACCTGGGGACCCAAGTTGATAGCAATCTCTCATTTGACAACCACGTGGCCAAAGTGGTTAGAAAAACATTTTATATAGCCCACCTAATCATGAAGGGATTCACATCTAGATCAGGGGAGGTCATTGTGCCTCTTTACTCATCCCTCATCAGGCCCATAATTGAGTACAATGCCCCTTTGGGATGTACCACCAGACACCTGCAGCAACTGGAAAGACCCCAAAAGTACCTCACCAAGAGGATCATAGGGCTCAAACAGATGCCATATGCTGCCCGGTTAAAGAAACTCCAGCTCTACTCAGTGGCATACCGCCTGCTCAGAGGCGATCTGTGCCTGACATATAAAGCCATGTCCAACCCGGAATTAATGGAAATGCTGCACCTCAGAAAATCCAAATCCCATCGAGCTACGTGCTCGAGAGACTTGAACCTCAGCACTGAAATAAATAGGACATGCTGGAGGGACAGATTCATAACCCAGAGGCTCCTTTCACTCTGGATTAAAATCCCAGTCCAGGTTAGGCAGAGTCCCTCACTGACTCTCTTCAAGAGGAATCTTGATGAGTGGATGGGAGATCATAGGTTTACCCCGGGTATCACTTCTGTGTCACTGTTAGACAGAGGCACAGTATACTAACCTCGAAAAAGGGAATAGCAAAATTAATTTAAAATAGGTGGCGAAAGCCAAACACTCTGGCTAGGCTTATAAATGCCCTAGGGCAGATAGCCTAGTATGAACCTATGAACCTATGAACCTATGTACAACAGCAAAAGCAAGTAACATGGCACAGTGGGATGCACTTAGACAGAAACTTGAAGTGCAGGAAACTTAGTTGCTATAGTTAGTAAAAGCTTCCAAATGTCAGAGTAAGAGAGTCATTCAGGAATATAAGGAAGTGAAAAGATGTCTAAATGACTTTTTAAGGGAAAAGTGCTTTTTGTACCTTCAAAGAGCAGTGCAGCAAGCCTAAGCCCAGAAAGACAAAACAGTGAAATTATCAGCTCATGGACTGAAACAAAGATGACTCCACAATAATGTAACCAGTTTACATAAGGGTAATAACTTAATTATGAACCTTAAGGAATTCACTAGAGAGTTTTAGGACTACACAATGGTATATTCCAAACAGGGAGATGTTATATGAGAAGGGCTGGATCAATATGCCCACATACTAGAAGGCTATAACTTCTCCAAGCTCCTGCAGGAAAAATTAAACAGATTAAATAGAGACATTAGTAAAGAAGATGTTTTGCTGGCACTCATGAATACTCCTAATGGCAAGACACCAAGTTTAAATGCACTAACTATCGAGAGTCTATTGCCTCTAATTAAACCCTATTGTATAACAAGATTAAGTTAAGGGGGATACTCCCCCCTCTCTGTTTGATAACTGCACATTATAGTGCTTTCCAAATCACAAAAAAAGCCTACTAGTGGAAAATGAGAGAGCTATATCATTCCTTAAGTAGAGACTAAACTGTACATTAGAATATGGGCAGATATGTTAAACCATCACCTCCCCTTACTTATAAGGGACTCCCAGTTGTCTTTAACAAAGGAAGATCCAGTGTGGACCACCTCTACATACTACTCCTATCTACTCCTATATATGGACACAGTAAAAAATATGCCTATCCAGCAGAAGACTTTGAAAATGCCATTCAACCGCACCAAGTGGGAATACTTACAGTGGGCAACATCCAAGATGGGTCTGTCGCAGCCAATTCTAAAAGGAATTCAAGCACTATACAACTTCCCCTAAGGGGTTTATAGGATAGAATGAATCAAGCATATTTAGTTAGGAAAAGGGCACCAGACATGGCTGATCATTATCCCCCATTTTGTTTCTCCTAGCAACTGAACCATTAGTAGTAGTCATTAGAAATCACCAGGCACTTTAAGGATGGGAACTGGGAGGGACAGAGACAAGAAGTTTATTATTTGCAGACAATTGTCTTCTATTAACAGAGAACCCCAAAAATGATATACTAATTTTGGTAGACATCTTTATTTAGTTCCAGGCATGTTTAGGTCTCATAGTCAATATAGACAAAACAATGTTGGTACCTTTTAATGCAAAGGCAGAAAAATTCCAAAGGGAAATAATGGGGTAAGCCATTTATCTGCAGTACCACTCCTTCAAAGTACAAAGAAAAAAAACTTGCCGAAAGAAGTAACAACAATAGTAGAAGAAAACCTAAAACCTTTTGTAGGAGTATTTGCTAAGTCAAGTCTAAATTTGGAGGAAGTTAAGGCTATCACCTCGGGGAAAAAATCTCCACCCAAAACAATATTCTGCCCTAAATTCTATATATACTTAGAGACATCCTAATCCCAGTCTCCTACTAGTGGCTTATCAAGATACGAAAGTTAATGCTCCGATTTATATGGTATGAGAAAATAGCACTGTTACTCAAAGAGGCATTGTATGTATCATGTAGGCAAGGTGATGGGCGCTAGTGGACATTCACAAAATACCATAATCATCTACTTTCATTCTATTCATGTGTACAACATACACTAGCTACATGGCCTGGACATAAATAATCACAAGACTCTTAGGGATTGACTACCATCAAGCTGTGTCTTGTTTACAAACGTTATGTCCACAGCAGTAGAGGATTTCAACCCCAAGTAAGATGCTTAAGTCACTCAGAGAAAAAAAAACACCATGAACTAAATTCCTAGAGGGTAAACCTCTCTGATTTGGGGGAACCCAAGTTTAAAAATGAAGGGACCTATTGGAAAGATTGGATGTCCAATGGTAATATCAGTCTAGAACAGCTTCTCAAATTCAACAATGGGATTCAGTTTTTTACAATCCTTTACACAACTTCAAAAAGAATATAATCTACCCTACAGGAATCAATGGAAATACTTAGAAATGAGACATGCATTTTTCATTCAAAATACAAAATTTTCCTAAGAAATCCTTGGAAATCATTGGAAGTAAGACTTGATCATAGTCACAGAAGCAGGTACAACATACAAGAGTTCAAGCCATCGCACTTATATTTGCTGTTATTCAAACAATGCAGGGAATGGATTTTTAAAAAGTAAAATTGTTACATTGAAACTTTCTGAGAAGAGAGAATTCTAAAGTGAGAAGAATAATTGCCACTTTTAACAATCAGAAAACTCTAAATCCTCCCTAAACTTCTAGTTCACCAAATATGTCTCACATGGGGGGGGGGGGTGGACCCCAGTCAGGATGTAGAGCAAGGAACTTTCTAGTTCAGATACCTGTACTACCAATGCCATAAAAAAGGTAGATGACTATAAGGGCCCATAAAACAGCCAGGATAGTTTAGCAACAAGTAAAATCTCTAGTAGAAAAAAAATAGTTAATGTAAATATCCCTCTAGATGCCAAGATATGGATATTGAGGGAAGTGTTATATAGGTCAGACCTAAGTAGATCCCACATAGAGGGAATCTTACAATTAGCATCCCTTACCCATACAATTAGCAGTTATTACCCCCCTGTACTTAGCATCAAACTGAAAAAAAAACCTCAAGAGAATACTGAAAAACGTGGAGTGTATACCTCAAGAAATATGGAAAGGAGAATAAAATGAGGGATATGGAGCACCATGCACAAGCAATTACAAACATACTTTATGGCGAGGAGTAGCTATATTAATGGAAAATATAACTTAAGTATGGCTAAAGAAAGGGAAAACATTACTATGTTCACTAGATCAAAAGGTGAAATTAGTCATGTATTCATTGCTATGGTGTTGTATCAGGGTGAGCTTCTGCAGTAACATCTCACTCTAGGCAAATACAGTATACAAATAAAATTCCATATACAACTATAATAGCAAATTAATATTTGTAAGTAAAGCAAATCTTATGACATTAGCTACCTTGATAAAATTTGTAGTTATAAGTTGAAAATTGTTTATTGTTCATGTGTTCTTACTTACACAGTTTCACCAATGTTGCAATAAAAAAATATCATATGCATACATATACCAGCTGCTTTCACTGTTAACTATTCAGTTGTGGTCCACATATAATGTTGCCATTGGCCACCCTCCTAGAATATAGAATAGCAAGGAGGTGAGGTATCGTCACTCAGGTCACTTTTACAGTCCAGGATGGTGGCATTGCTACAGCTACTGCAGGGTTTCAAGGGAAAGTAGGTCCACATGAGAGAGAACATTGTGAGAAAAGTACTACCTTGTCATGAAAAAATAAGAGGCAATGATGCTATCCTCTCTGTAGTGGCTAAACCACATGGTATCTATAGGTGATTTCCTATTATATTACCCTGTTGTATACCATTGTTTTGAGGTATAGGTAATTTCCTATTATATTACCCTGTTGTATACCATTGTTTTAAGGTATAGGTGATTTCCTATTACATTATCCTATTGTATACCATTGTTTTGAAGTATAGGTGATTTCCTATTATACTATCCTGTTGTATACATTGTTTTAAAGTATAGGTGATTTCCTACTATATTATCCTGTTGTATACCATTGTTTTGAAGTATAGGTGATTTCCTATTATATTATCCTGTTGTATACCATTGTTTTGAAGTATAGGTGATTTCCTATTATATTATCCTGTTGTATACCATTGTTTTGAAGTATAGGTGATTTCCCATTATATTATCCTGTTGTATACCATTGTTTTGAAGTATAGGTGATTTCTTATTATATTATCCTGTTGTATACCATTGTTTTGAAGTAGAAGTGATTTCCTATTATATTATCCTGTTGTATACCATTGTTTTGAAGTATAGGTGATTTCCTATTATATTATCCTGTCGTATACCATTGTTTTGAAGTATATGTGATTTCCTATTATATTATCCTGTTGTATACCATTGTTTTGAGGTATAGGTGATTTCCTCTTATATTACCCTGTTGTATACCATTGTTTTGAAGTATAGGTGATTTCCTATTATATTACCCTGTTGTATACCATTGTTTTGAAGTATAGGTGAGTTCTTATTATATTACCCTGTTGTATACCATTGTTTTGAAGTATAGGTGATTTCCTATTATATTACCCTGTTGTATACCATTGTTTTGAAGTATAGGTGATTTCCTATTATATTACCCTGTTGTATACCATTGTTTTGAAGTATAGGTGATTTCCTATTATATTACCCTGTTGTATACCATTGTTTTGAAGTATAGGTGATTTCCTATTATATTATCCTGTTGTATACCATTGTTTTGAGGTATAGGTGATTTCCTATTATATTACCCTGTTGTATACCATTGTTTTGAGGTATAGGTGAGTTCCTATTATATTATCCTGTTGTATACCATTGTTTTGAAGTATAGGTGATTTCCTATTATATTACCCTGTTGTATACCATTGTTTTGAGGTATAGATGATTTCCTATTATATTACCCTGTTGTATACCATTGTTTTGAAGTATAGGTGATTTCCTATTATATTACCCTGTTGTATACCATTGTTTTGAAACATAGGTGATTTCCTATTATATTACCCTGTTGTATACCATTGTTTTGAAGTATAGGTGATTTCCTATTATATTATCCTGTTGTATACCATTGTTTTGAAGTATAGGTGATTTCCTATTATATTGCCCTGTTGTATACCATTGTTTTGAGGATTGTGCCCTCCATCTTACCGTGTCTCAATTGTTTGCCAAATTAACTGGGAGAGACAATGTTACCCAACTCTGGATACCTCATGAATCTACTCTGAGTAATAGGAGAAGAAATGATAACTGTCAATTCACTATGAACTGAACTTCATGGTGTGATATCCACACTTACAAGTTGTATGCAGGGAGTCCTAACAGTGGATTGTGATCCAGGTAAGACAGCTTTACATGAGAGATGTCTATGGAAGAATATGCACATTAGATTGGGTTGGGGTCATGACAACTATGCTTCATGGCTGTGAACAAAGGTGTCCTAAAAGGAATTTGCACAATCATGTTTCTATGGACTTGCTGCCATTTAGGTCTCTTCGGGGGAGATGTCATTTTTCATATTTTGTAATGATTCCTTCTTTAACTATCTCCTATGCTCTTTATAAATATAGCATTATACTCACAGTATGTCATTTAAAAAAAACATTATATGCCTCATTTTCCCCTTGGAGAGTTACATTTGCATTAATTACTGCATGCTGTCAAATATTCTTATCACTTCAACAGTAATAAGGTAATCTCTTGTGTTGTGCTGATGATGCCATAAGAAGGCAGAGACATGCATGTCCACAGCTAGAAGGGTTTTGCTTTATTGGCCTGAAATTGTCCATAAATAGATTTAAAAGTAAAAGAAAAAGTCATGGACATTCAGAATTGCCAGTTACCTGAAACACCTGATATCCTTAAAGGGTAGTTTGTATATATCCCATGTTGCCTCTGATACAAGAGGTTTAATGTATCACACAGTGGAAAGTAGAGCTTCGTTAGATTTTTCTTTGTGTGTTTTTAACCAATTGAGTTTTCTGTGTGACCATATTAATTATAGAGTTTCTTTATTAATAAAAGTTTACTAGGGTATGAATCATGGTGCTAAATTATTTTTGTTTCTGGTTACATTTTGTCATTGCACCTGACAATAGCACATGACACTTTTGAAATGTCTTGTGTTTGTTTTCCTAGTCAAGATATTTCTTCCTTTTCACTTGCTTTTTGCACGAACCTGCTAATTTAGTCACATTTTTTTTTAAAGAATCAGTGGTGGTTATAACACTACACACAAGTGTCTTTGGGATAATTTTAGTAGCAGCACGCCAATTCACTCTGCTTCACAATCTGTTTAAGTAAAATAATAGAAGTCATAGTTGTCAAGATGCCTGGAAGCTTTTATATCTTTAGGATTCAGCTTTCAGTAGAGCATCCTCTAGTCAAAGTTCAATGAATAGCATTGTGTTTAGCTAATATCATTCCCCTTACAAATAATATTACAATATCAGATATAGTTTTGCTTTTCGTATAATATCATAAAAAAATCCCAACTCTCCCTCCTAAAAGAGATTTTTATCAAATATAAGCTATAGAGAACATTCTTTGATCTTTATTTGCTTGCTGACCTAGGCAGCTTATGATAATTTAACATACAAATTATTAAAGCAGGCAACACCAAGCTGTTTGATCCTAAAGCAATCAACATAGCTTTTATGAATTGCCTCTGTATGCTGTATTCTAAAACTGCTCTATCCTTATAAGCTGCATCAGAATCAGCTCACAACAGTCATACCTTAAGGCTAACAAAAATATCTGACTTCAATCGTCACCTTCTTGATCCTCTCTCACCTGATAAAATCACGTGATTGGTAAAGCATTTAACTACACCTTCCCCCTCCCCAGTGTTAGAGTTAATGCAAAATAAAATTATAAATCCCTGTAATTAAAAATTATTTCCACTCGAGTATGTTTCTCAACATATGTTTTAGACTATTGATTTCCTCCATCAAGAGAGCAGTCCATAATTTATTGCCCTTCTTAAAACAAGAAAGACACCTCCCTTGGTACCATTATTCTTTCTCATTAATTAAAGTGATAATTAAATTATATGCAAAAATCTTCATCCAGATGCTTCTTAAAAATCTTAAGAACCATAACCAAGGTAGACATATTAACTGGAATGGAAGCCATGACCATCTGCTTGACTTACTCCCTGTTATCTAGTCTTTGAAACAAATTACAAGACAGAATAATTAATTTCCTTCCAAACAAGTTTACATCCTAAATTAAATATTACAGAAATGCCTCTGATTACTGCTGTTGGAACTACCTAAGTGAAATTCTAAATGCCTTCCATTTTCTTTTTGTTAATTAAGGTTATTTATTCAGTTTGTGCTTTTCCATCTGTAATAGTATTCATAATCATACAGTCTTCATATCTTTCAACTTGTTAAATGGTAAATGTGAAAAATGCCCTCTGTCAATCACCCCACTTCTGATGGATTGCATACTGAAAGGCATAACAATGTGGCAAGACTGTTGCACTGGGAATTGTGCAAACATTATGGTATTGAAGGGGTTGAAAAACACTGGAAACATGAACCACAAAACATAAAAAAGAAGATGATGAAGTCTACATCACATGGTATTACCCATTACCAGCAGTTCAAAAGATAGATGTGAAAAAACAGATATACTGGTCCATGAAAAGAAGGCAAAAGTAGCACTGATCATTGAAATTGCTAGACCCAGTGACTACAGTGTCTTGCATACAGAGAGATACAGTAATAAAATATCAAGATTTGCAGGCAGAAATGAGAGCAATGTGGACAAAGATACCCAGACAATTGCAATAGTAGTAGTAGCAATGGGTCTTATAGAAAATCTACAATCATATTTATATATGTTACCAATACATGTAACTCCATATGAATTGCAGAAGAAGTCATTACTGGTCACATTGTGGGTGCTATGAAGAGCACTACTGGCTGACATCAAAGACTGAAACAATGCCAATTTCATGAACTTTAATCGTACTTTGACTTAGGAATGGGGCCATTCCCATCATGGTATTAAAAACCCAAAAGATTTGGAAAATTAAAAAAAGAAGAGATTCGTATACTAATGCTTGCAATGATTGCTTCTTTCTCATTTGTAATCTCAGCAAAAACATGAACGTTCTATATCCTGCAAGAATTCTACCATCCACGGTCAAAGTTACTACAAATATAAATGAACTATTTATTCTCAATTGATATACAATCCAACTTAAGCCACCCTCACTTTTCCTTTTCCTCAGCCTAGCTCTTTCACTACCTCTTCTGGAATTCTTTTCTACCACTTGATCAACAAATTCTAGGAAATGAACTTGAAACCACCCTGGAAGACTTCTTTAAAAAGGTTATCTCAAGGGAAAAGAAAGCTTTAGCTTTCCATTCTTGGCTGTTTAAATACAATAAAATGCTCTGCTATCCCAGAGTCCACTATCTGATGAGACATGTTCCCATGATGCAAACCACCGGTTGCTAATAATTGCTGGAAACTCAGCAGTTCAGTTTGCACAGAAATGGAAAACTCTGATGCCTCTAAATGAGTTATTAATGGCATCTAATAGAAAGATGATTTCAGTTTGTACACCTTAAATATATTGATTAAGCAATTACTTAGCAGTTCCTCAATGCCATCCCTTACAATCGTTCAGTATGGGGCAGAGTTAAGTCATGTCCTGAACAGCATACCTTACCTAGACATTGCTTGATTCCTATACCACAATCCAGCTCCTTGATATTGTTCATAATTTACTTGTTCTGATTAAAATTACTTTAATTATGAACACTAAATTCATATTGGGAAATATAAAATATTGGGAAATGGAGTCTATATTACAACATCGAAGCTTTAGTTAATCGAATAACTAAAGCTAGATCTTGTAATATTGAAAGCTAAAATGGTACACTTCCCTTGGCCAAATCAAAAAAAAACTTTACATCCAAAATCAACCCCCGATATGGGGGGCTGTGTTACCCCACACCCCCTACCTAAATATACCAATTCCGAGATTGCTCTAAATTGGAGAAATGAGCATACTTCACAGAACAGCCAAGGGAAGTGTTTCCCTGGGTTAAATCAGCCGTTCGAAAAATTACGGTTTCGATATTACAAGTTCAAACTTTACTTATTCGATTAAGTAAAGCTTTGATCATGTAATATTGTTAAATAAATTGTTAAAATCAGACTGTAAAAATCATTAGGCATTTTAAAATGACAGTCAATAACAGACAGTAATGCAGGAAACTCAAGTATCTACTATACGTATACTCTAATGTACATTAGGAGGCAAAAAACCATACACAAACTTGTACAGAATTTTGTCTAACTTTATTTAGGAAGCACTTGTCATTTTATATGTTTTACAATCAGCTTTTGCCCACCTCACTGACGTGGTCAGTGACAGGGTTTTTACATCATGACCATTCATAAGATAAATGCTGATATTACAATTTTTGAAAAGTTTCTTTCCCATGAGAATATTACAGCCTTGCAAAGCACCTGGTCAGTCACAATGTCTTTATGAAGATGTAACTAATCTAAGACTCTTAGATTAGTTCGAATACAATGGATGTATGTATTTTTAATACAGTTCTTTGTCTCTCTGTTCACCAGCTGGATTCTTATCACCGGTAGTGTTTACAAGGCCATTCTCCTTGGTGGAAGCAGGAAAGATACACATGCAGACAGATTCATTATTTTCTAACTTTGCAAATAATTACTCACTGAAAGACATGTTCCAGCCGAGCTGGCTGCCTTCAGGGTCAAGCCTTATTCACACTGCAACTTAAGCTTCAGCAATAATATGCAAGTTCATTTCTACTATTATTCTAGTAAAACAGAATTAAATGCATTACATATTATACTATTTTTCAACCTTTGCTCTTCATATAGATTTGAGCACATTTATTCCTGTCTAAAGCACACATTTCCCTAACAGTTTATAGATGTTTGAATACATATTTTTCTGACATTCTCCCTCCTGTTAATGCATTTCATTCTATTAGAAACATAAACAATATTATTTCATTTATTTTTAGCTTTTTCCTTTGAGGACTTTCAGCTAAGTTAGTTATTGGTTTTATATTTCAGAAAAAGCATCATCTGAAATTAATCTTTTAATTTCAACACTTTGGTAAAAAGTTTCAGTAACAGATATATTAACAAATTTTTGATTAATCTTTTCATGCAGGGAATTTCACAGTAAACACATGCTCCTATTAGGAGTATACCCACACAAATAGCAATTAAATGTTTAATAGGATGGAACCCCACCCCCCCAAACAGATTCTGGAAAAAGTCCGTCAGTGGGTTTGGGCCTGGTTTAGTCATTGCTGATACTTGCTGAATTACCTCTAGGTGGTCATTGATTTCATGTTGGTTGTCTGGAATGTACGCACAGCATTCTTCTTCGTGTACCACCTCTTGCCGCTAGGGTGAAGTAAAGAGCCATTCGATTTTGTAGCACAACAGTTTTATTGCATTCAGTTCATTAGTCACCAATTCTAGGGTGGAAATGTTGCATTGCTCATGACTTCTTGACAGCTTCCTCAGCTCCCAGATCGATTTGACTGCTCCATAGGCTGGTGGTATTCCTGCCCTGGATATAACACTGTTGCCCAAGTCCATATGAGTCAATTTACTTTTGTCTTTCACTGAATTATGGTCTTTTCAACCAGCTTCGATTTTACCAACTGGATTCACAGGTTTTTAACTGGACCTTCAGATTCTCGAGCTGTTTTCCTTACGTTTGTATCTTACCCAAAGGTAATTCTGCAGTATGTCTTATTGCTGAAACCAGATAACCCAAAAACAACTGCCGGACCAATTCTCAGGTAACCATTTATATGCCTTTTTCCCACAAATAAAATCATTACTTTGGTACTAATACGTGTTATCCCTGCATGAAACATTTTTCTATCCTTAATAGACAATTGCTTAGTTAAGACTGGATTGTCACATACTGCATTTAATGTAGTTTTCATTGAACTCAGATATGAATCATGGTTAGTATCACAAACAGTGCCCCACTTTTGACTTTAATGTAACATTTATAAGACATTGTTATATTACCATTACTCCAGCCCACCTGGAGGGTATCACTTTTGTAGAAACATACAACTCCTTTTTGTGTGACAGGTAAAAATAAAGCTATTTTGTCCTGTGATCTCACAGTTTCTGTATAAAAAAACTTTCCAAAGTCTCATTTTATCCCCAGAGGGACAGTGGACATTACAGTCTTTTATATGCTGTTGGTATAGCTGTACAAACCCAGCAATTTGAAAAGTTTATAGTCTCTGTATACACTTGCTTTATGGCCAGGTATGTGTTAAAGTTTGGATGCCAGTCTATAAACAGTTCATCACGTCTTCTCACTTTCACTTGTGTGGTTGAGTGCAGGGAAAAACCACAATAAGAGAAAAATTGTCACACTTATAGTTAACAAATGCACAGTTAACAAAATAATTATGCAATAGTTCTTGGGTTGCTCTGCTTTTTTGTTTGCTTTACTCTTGGCCATTTTGCCCTTGTGTATCAGTCACAAAGTTTTTATTCAGCTGAAAGTTCTTTTGTCTGAAAAGAGTTAAACTGCAAAACAGATTTATTTATTAACAGTTTCTTTATATAATTAGCTAGTGAACTGTCAGCCTCCAGCTCTGCAGGCATGAGAGCTTTTACTGAGGCACATAATATGCCCTTCCAAATACTACTTCAAAGGGGATCAAACCCTTTACATTTGTTACTGTTTTCATGCTCAGCAATGCTAGAGGTAAACAGCAAATCCAATTCTTCTGAGTCTCACTCATCAACTTTCTTAACTTGTTTTTTTAAAATTCCATTGTACCTCTCCACCAGTCCTGCTGACTGTGGGTGGTAAGCACAGTGATTCCTTAAGGAAATCCCCAAAAAATCTCCCAAGTTGTTGAATTGTCTGATTGACAAAATGTGTCCCATTGTCACTATAGATTCTTTCTGGTATGCCAAATCTAGGAATTATTTCCTTTACTAGGGCCTTTGCCACTGTTGCTGCATCCGGATTCCTGGTTGGAAAAGCTTCTACCCATTTTGAAAACATATCTATGATCACTAAACAGTATTTCTTTCCTTCACATTTATTCAACTCTATGAAGTCCATACAAATAGTATGGAATGGATATGGTGGTGTAGGAAACTCCTTGCTTGTTTTTAAATGCTCCTTGTGCATGGTGCTTGTTACAAGTATGACAAGCTGCACAAAATTTTATTGTATAATTTATGTATCCATATGTTTGGAATATTTTATTTACTAACTGTACCATCCCCCCTGTTGAGACATGGCTCTGCCCATGGCTCAACAAAGCTGCATATCTAAATAAATTAGACGGCAATATTGTTTTTTTTTCCCTTTGGAAATGTACAGTCCATTTTCAAAAATTGCACCTTGTTTTACCCAGTTTTGTTTTTCTGCTTTTGTAGTAAGCATTTGCATTGTTTTAACATGTCTAAATCTAAAATCTCAAAGGGTTGTAATTTTTCATTTAAAAATAAAGTTTCTGAGTCTGAGGCTGCTTGCTTTGCAGCTGCATCAGCTCGTGCATTACCTTTTGAAATTTTATCCTGTTGTTTTGTATGAGCTACACATTTACAAATAGCTACTTTGGTAGGCAACTGAATAGATTCTAATAGCTCCAAAATAAATTGCGCATGATTAATAGGTTTTCCACTGGATGTAATCATCCCTCTATTTTCTTTATTGTTGTGCAAACACATGCACTGTAGAAAAAGCATACTGATTATCAGTATATATGTTCACTTTTTTGCCTTTTACTAAAATACATGCTCCTGTCAAAGCTACCAATTCTGCTGCTTGAGCATACAAGTTGTGTGGCAAAGTTTGTGCTTTTAAAATTTTAGTGTCTGTAACTACTGCATACCCCACCAGATTTTTTCCTGTAGGACCCCTTCTGCATGAGCCATCCACGTAATATGTCACCTCAGCATCATCCAAGGGCATATCTGTAAGATCTTGTCTAGGTAAAGCTAACTGTTCATATGAGGTTGACTCAGCAGTATGGTCATACATGAAAGATGTCTAGCAGGAGAAAGGTATGCAACTTTTTCTTGTAGCAGAATTATTGCAACTGCATGAGGCATTCTCAATGTGAGAGGGTGGAATAACACCACTGAGGCTGAAGCCTGCACTGCCATTGCTGCTGCAACTACTGCTTGTACACAGTGAGGCAAAGATTGCACCACTGGGTCTAACTGTGATGAATAGTAAGCTATGGGGCATTGCTTATCCCCATGTTGTTGCTTTAATACTGATGTCATGTACCATTGCTTACAATCTATGGTCTAAAAAAAAACGTTTGTGATAACTTGGAAGTCTTAAAACTAATGAAGAAGCTATTAACTGCTTCAACCTGCAGAAAGCCATTTCTGCTTTTGTTTTCCATTGTAAAATAATTTGGTACCCAGCTCCAACAAAAATTAGTTGTACCTAAGAAAGACATTATTTCTTTTTTAGTTGTTGGTTTGGGTGCTTGCAAAATTGCTGTTTTTTTTTTTTTTTTTTTCTCTTTTTCATTATTTAGTATTTTACCTTTATTGAATATCACATATCCCAGGTATCTTAACCTGTGTTTTTTTCTCCAAAGTTGTAACTTACTTTTGTTTACTTTGTGTCCTTGTATTACTAAAAATTTTAATAATGCTACTGTATCCACCCTGCACTGCTGCTGGGTGCTGCTAGCAAGATGTCATTTACATAAAGTAAAATTTGACTACCTTCTGGTGGGGTAAACCCTGCCAGGTTGCTAGCCATTTTTTGTGCAAATATTATTGGGCTTTCACAATATCCCTGTGGTAGTCGAGTATATGTATACCTTTTACCCTGAAATGTAAATGCAAACCAATATTGACTATCAGGATGTATAGGTATTGAAAAGAAAGCATTGCTTATATCTACCACAGTAAAATACTTCTGTTGTGGCTTTAAATCATTTAACAAGGTATGTGGGTCTGGCACCGTAGGTGCTCTAGGTATTACTGCATTATTTACAGCTCATAAATCTTGTACCATCTGCCATTCCCGTTTGCTTTTTAACAGGAAATAGGGTGTATCACATGGTGAATCAGGAGATTCTACCAGTACTCCTTTTGAGTAATGCTGCTTATTATAGGCTTAATTTTACTTTTGCATCCTTTTTCAAAATGTATTGTCTTTTCTGTGGTCTAAAAGCTGACTTTGGGGTAATTGTAACTGGTCCTGCTGCTTGAATAAGCCCTACATTTAACTTGCCTGTTGACCACAGAGTTGTTGGAATTTTACACAAGGCCTCTTCTTTTTCTTTTAATAAAAATGCTAATCAGCTGTCCTTACTAGATTGCAAGTGTACAGCTGTATGTGTCTGTGTCAACCAATTCAGTTTTTTGTCTTTGTATCCCTTGTTTTGACATTTTTAAATCAGTCTGTTTTCCCATTTTGTTACCTTTTTTTTTTTTCTAAGTCTGCCCATTTAACACTTTTGTTTTTTGTCAAGCTGACATGTGGCAGTCTATTGGACTTATACAATCTCATGAAATCCTGAGGTAATGAACAGCTTACTACACTGTTTCCCTCAGTATCCCAACATAAAGTTCGTAATATTAATCTGTCAGCAGGATTCTTACTTATATTCCTTATCAGGTCCTGGTGTGCTACAGTAGTATGGAGTACAATGTAACAAGTGCTGCTGATCAGTGTCAAGGGAGGGTACCTTACTGATGGCTACGTTTATCAGTTCTTTGGTTACTGCCCCTGGACCAATCATAACTAGGTCCTGGCTGTACCAATAATAGGCTTCACCCTCTGATCACACCACAAGAGCATCCATTTGTCTTTGTGCTTCCATACCCTGCATGGTAGGAACTACTGCTATGCCAAATATCTGCACAAGGTCTCTTCCCAGTAAGTTTACTGGATATTTTGCAGAAACTACAATTTTACTTTTCTGAGTCATACCTGAAACAGGGTCAGTTATTGCTATATTATGGGAAAGTGGTTCCCTGTATAGCTGTCCATTTGCTGCTTTTACTAATATATAATCAGGTGATTCAGAATGTTTTGGTAACTTGGAGGGGTGTATCAAAGTCCGTGACGCTCCTGAGTCACACAGGAATTTGACTTTTCTTCCCTCCACCAGAAGTGTTACTTCTGGTTTTGTATCTGCTAGGTAGAGCTCCAGGCTCAACAATGCTAAATCTAAAATTTTATTTTCCGTTTTATCCTCTACATCTGTTTGTACTTCCTCTATTCCCTCTACTACATTCACATTTTCTTTTTGTTTATTAACCTTTCCTGATGATTTTTGGTTATTATCACTATCATATAGTCAGTCCACATCTCCTTTATCTTTTGTCATTGCTTTCTTATTTTGTTTATAGTCCCTAGCTAGATGCCCTTTTTATCTGACTGTAATACAAATACTTCAGCTCCGTCTTCAGCAGTGAAGACTTGTGCCCTTTCTTTTTTTTACTATTAAAGTGTCTTTTAGTACGTCTAGCATACTCAAGTAAGGCTTGCAGCCTGCTTGTTTAGTGATCTATCATATGCCTTGTAATAAAGCTACTGACAGAGGCAATGCAACCTTTTAAAAATGTATTTTTTAAATTGTTGTTTAAAGCATTTTAATAATCTAGCATAATATCTATCTATTGTCTCATTTTCCTGTTGTATGCATTAATTAATGCAAGTCCAGTCTGCTCTAAGTTTTCATTTTTCAGAGATTCTGTCTGTCAGACCTTTCACTCTGTTGTCTAAAAATGTTTCAGAATTTTTAAGCTTCTGTTTTTTACAATTTGCTTCCTCAATCCACCTATGTGCTTGAGGTATGCCTAGTTGGTGCTGTTTTCTTTTGCCTGACGCCTGCATCAGATTAAAGCTTGTTTAAGGAGTTTAACTAGTGAAAGTTTATCTAGTTTACTATCAAATTTATAGTTGTTAACACATTTTGCAAAATATCTCACATTATCTGCTTACTGCAATTGCATATGCTTCACATTATCCGTTAGGCGGATCTCATGATCTCTTAGTGCACTGATTTCCCATGTCTTAAAAAGACTGTTACGTAACCCTTTTCTTGTACCACGTGGTATCTTATTTCCCCATATCCACAGTAGTGTCTAGAATGACTGTTTACTTTGCTTTGTTATTCCCTGATCTATGACTCAAGATACAATACTTGACTATCTCTCTCCCTGCTATCACAAACCTTAGCAATAGCACAGTGTAGCCTGGTCCCTGATCTAAAACAAAGACAAAGAGGGAAATTCTTCTTACCTGAGCCTCCCGCTTTGACTGTCTTTTTTTTCTTGGGGCCCAGTCTTCCGCTTTTCAGCCACAGATCAGAAAGTGGACAGCCTCTTTACACACAACAATTCAGTCGGAGGTCTTTTCACTCTAAGAAGAACCATTTTGGTTTGGCAGCTTCTCCTGCGCAGATTTATAACCACCCATGCACTCTGTGACCTGCAGCTTACCAAGGGAATTCCGGCACGATTAGGACCAAAATGTTAAATAAATTGTTAAAATCAGACTGTAAAAATCATTAGGCATTTTAAAATGACAGTCAATAACAGACAGTAATGCAGGAAACTCAAGTATCTACTATACGTATACTCTAATGTACATTAGGAGGCAAAAAACCATACACAAACTTGTACAGAATTTTGTCTAACTTTATTTAGGAAGCACTTGTCATTTTATATGTTTTACAATCAGCTTTTGCCCACCTCACTGACGTGGTCAGTGACAGGGTTTTTACATCATGACCATTCATAAGAAAAATGCTGATATTACAATTTTTGAAAAGTTTCTTTCCCATGAGAATATTACAGCCTTGCAAAGCACCTGGTCAGTCACAATGTCTTTATGAAGATGTAACTAATCTAAGACTCTTAGATTAGTTCGAATACAATGGATGTATGTCTTTTTAATACAGTTCTTTGTCTCTCTGTTCACCAGCTGGATTCTTATCACCGGTAGTGTTTACAAGGCCATTCTCCTTGGTGGAAGCAGGAAAAAGATACACATGCAGACAGATTCATTATTTTCTAACTTTGCAAATAATTACTCACTGAAAGACATGTTCCAGCCGAGCTGGCTGCCTTCAGGGTCAAGCCTTATTCACACTGCAACTTAAGCTTCAGCAATAATATGCAAGTTCATTTCTACTATTATTCTAGTAAAACAGAATTAAATGCATTACATATTATACTATTTTTCAACCTTTGCTCTTCATATAGATTTGAGCACATTTATTCCTGTCTAAAGCACACATTTCCCTAACAGTTTATAGATGTTTGAATACATATTTTTCTGACAAATATAGAACTGGGAAATGTTATACCCATATGACACTGTCTTTCCTTGTTCACATGAGTTGAAAAGATATAGTAGGAGTCATGTGAGAACATGAGAGAACAAGATAATAATTTTTGTGAAATATCCAATACATACCATCTAACACCTACCTCAAGTAATTCTTCTAAATATTTAAATCAATTTATCAAATATGATGGTTCAACAGTATAAAGTTACTTGCAAATCCACCATTCTTTGATGTCTTTGAAATAATATCAGTTGTTTAGTAAGAAGCTGGGTTGGGAGTTGGCATAATGGATGAGGTATTTACCTTAAAAGCACAACATACAGGGTTTGATTCTCACCTTTAAGGGAAACTGGCTAGGCCTAAAATGGTCCACAAGGGCAACTAGCCTAGCACATAACCTATGAGTATAGCTTTGCAAGCATATAACTTAAAAGCATTCTTCTGGATGGAAGACTTTGAGATTAGACAGCTACTTTAATTGTAAAATGCTGTATAAGGCAATTTGAACACCAGCTACTCTAGTTGTCCAACGGATACCAGTTTCTACCCCAAAGCTTCAATATGGGGTATATTGGATCTGCAGACTGCACACATTGTAGTCATAATGTGGATGATAAATGCACATAAATTCTGGAGATGTATTTCAAGCAAAAATGCATGGATATGTATCATTGTTGTTGCTAGGAAAATACTGGGCCCTGTCTACCATTGACTTGAGATATTTTGTCTCCCACATTGATCTACTAATACTATTTCCTCACTTAAATCTTGACTAATACAGGTCTGCCATATGGATAGACTTTGCATGACATCAAATGGAAAAGCCCAAGTGTCTAACATTTCAATATATAAAATGTAGTTTTTCTTCCCTTACTCTCAAATTACATATCTTCTTTTTCTTTATCAGGCAACAGCTTCTCTCCCCTAGCTCAGTCCATCTATGGGTTATGCACACACACACACACGTGTGTGTGTTTGTGTGTGTGTGTGTGTTGCATGCATGTGTATGCATTTATGTGTGTATACATTTGTGTTTAAATTCTAAATGCACTAATTATAACACTTATAGCACCATTCAGCCATACATACATCCTCTCATTGTTTCTTTGTGAATTGGTTATCCAGTCTCTCTTTTAAATCCTTTCTAACCTCAGCTGATTGATTCTCCCAATGTCATATTCCATATCCCTTGAATAAGGTTCCAGAAATAACTTAGAAAGGTGGAATGGCTTATTTCTAGAAAAAAAATGTAGGAATGCTAAAGCTGAACAGTTTTTTTTTAAAGGTTGTGGTGCTTCCAGGACTAAAAGGTAATGCCTGGTTTGGTTCGGTTTGGAAGTCTATTTTTGGAAAACACCAAAAGGAGAAGTAAACCCACCAGACATGTGAGTACATGTGTGAATGTGTGTGTGTGTGTGTGTGTGTGTGTGTGTGTGTGTGTGTGTGTGTGTGTGTGTAGGTGTGCATGCATATGTGTGTGTGTGTGTGTGTGTGTGTGTATGGGGGGTATGTGTGTTGGCATGTCTGATTGTATATATGTGTTTGTGTATGTGTATGAAGTAGAAACATGCTGTAACTTTGACAGCTGAAACTATGAATTAACAGCTGAGTGTAAAGAAAAGCTGAATGGTGCTATAAGTGTTATAATTAGTGCATTTAGAATTTAAACACAAATGTATACACACATAAATGCATACACATGCATGCAACACACACACACACACACACACGTGTGTGCATAACCCATCAGTAATTTTATATCCCTACAGACTAAAAATAATTTTTCCTCAGATTAAAAATGTTGCAAGTGTGTTTGGGAAGAAAGATGTAATTGGGAATGTATTTATTGAGTGTGTAATGAGTTGGCAGATTTAAAAAATTCCATGTAGACTATTCTGTCAGAAATACAGGATGAGCAAATTGGTATAGATTAGGAAATAATTGTTTTGAGCTGTGATACAGAATCAGAATTGCCTACACATAGGAGGACTTTGCTGAGTTTATTTCTGGTGGCTGCCAAAAAAGCTAGTAGAAAATGGAAATCAAAGGTGGGTATTTTAATAATGTCTACACAGTCTTTTTTAATGCGTAGGCATCATGCCATGCTGCTTACATGAAAGTAAGCAGGTTTGCGATCCAGTAAGCACTGCTGGGCATGCAAATCACCTCATAAGCAGGTGAATCTCATGCAAATGAGGCAGGTGGAGCAATCCAGCAAGCAGATAGGCAGCCCTGCAGACCCCATGTCAGTGTCTGTAGTGTACATGGAAAAGTTCCATTTACAGGAATGTAGACAGACAAAAGGGGCTGTAAGAATGCAGACAGATGGACAGAAATGGCATACCACACATAGTTATGAGTGAAACTATCCTCTGTATGTCTCAAAATTTACAGAAAATATGTTAAAATATATTTTTTAATAATCTGGGCATGTTTGCTCTGCATGCCACAGTGCACAATCATGTCTTATTAAAAAAAAAATTGTAAAAACAAAATTAATATTATGAGACAGAAATGTATTACAGGACCCTAATGGAGTATTTACAATGGTGCACTGGTTTTGCTGCTAGCGTGGTAGGGCTTGGAAGCATGTAGTTTCCAAGTTATGAGCATGGATCCCCATGCAAATGAGGTTGAGTTACTGAAGAGCATAATAGGGTAATTGTGTCCATATATCCCATCCGTTTTGACAGAGAACCATGTTGATGTCCACACAGGAAGTAGCTGACATCAGGAGAGGGTGTGTCCAAAAACTTCTAAGCTGATTGGAGCTTAGCTGTGTCTGTGCAGCATGCCTCCATGCTGAGCATGGAAGCCTGGGTGTGTGTGTGCACTGACTTCAAGGGTCCACATTATAACATTGAAGTTGCAAAACTTCGAATGTTACAATATTGAAACCACTACATCAAAGGATGAAAATAGCGAAGCCGCAGAACATCGAATTCTTACCTAGGGCAAGATTTTGGTGGGCCGTTCTGTGGCTTCGCTATTTCCTCCACTGTGGTGCAATAGTTACGGACCTTTGGGTGAGTGTGCAGGTTAAGGTAAGTGGATAGGTAGGAATGTATGTATGGTTTAGTGTAAGGTTAGAAGTAGGGTTTTGTTAAGTGTATGTGTGCGTATTAATTAGTTTGTTTGTGTATAGTTTCTTAGGGTAAGTGTGCGATAGTTACAGACCTTAGGATTAGGGTGCGGGTTAAGGTTAGTGGATAGACAGGAATGTACGTATGGTTTAGTGTAGGGTTAGAAGTAGGGTTTTGTTAAGTGTATGTGCGTGTATTATTTAGTTTGTTTGTGTATAACTCTTTAGGGTAAGTATGCGATAGTTACGGACCTTAGGGTTAGGATGTGAGTTAAGGTTAGTGGATAGACAGGAATGTATGTATAGTTTAGTGTAGGGTTAGAAGTAGGGTTTTGTTAAGTGTATGTGTGTGGATTATTTATTTGTGTTCTCAGAACAGCAATTTTTTTCCCTGGGAAAAAAATTGTTATTCTGAGTGTTCGATGTTATCACATTTCGAAATTCCAAGTTCAAGCTTATGGTGTTTGATATTTTGGAATTTCGATTATGTGATATGGACCCGACTTCAAAGCTTTGTTTACCTACAGGGTGCTTGTTTATACGTGTTTGTATGGCGCACCACTGTGCCGAGGGGTGTGTCCACTAACTGCTAAGCTATGTTTACCTATAGGGAGCACATTTACGTGGTGCACCACATTGATGAGAGTATCTAAAATGCAATAATGTATTAAATAGTTTTGACCTTTGTTTAACTTAAACTAGGGCTATTAAATGATGTTAATGATATACTAGGTAGGTGTGATGCATCACAGGTAGCCAATCATGCAGGCAGCACCAACAATAGAGCACTATAAAGTATATGTACACCCTAGTAACAAACAAAGTTAAAACAGAAAGCACCAAAGCAGTAAATCCACAGTGAGAGGAACCAGTCCATAGGATAAAGCATAAAATGACTTTTAATCGTATCCACTTTAAAAACAGTACCAGGTCTCTCTTTGACCAAAAAAAAACTTTAAATTACATCCAAAAATCAATTGAAATCAAGCGCTTTCGCTTGGCTCGAATACCAAGCTTTATCAAGATGGATTACATACTAGAAGGGAACCATTAATATAGGACTCTCCTCAACCATGTGACTACAAACCATAATTAAATCTTAAAGCTATAATTGATTTAAGAATGTTGCAAGATTTTTTAAAATACAGAATCATGAATTGTTGTTCATATTTAATCTGCCATACTGGCCTGGCTACACCTATTAATTCATTGTGACATACTCCATAAATATTTACAAAAAATAAAAACTTGAATTAAAAAATCTTATACTAAAAAATCATTTTACAGGACATACATTGCTCTAGTCCTTGCGATGCATCACAGGTAGCCAATCACACAGGCAGCACCAACAATAGAGCACTATAAAGTATATGTACATCCTACAATCTGATTTTTCACCCATGCTCTGCATCATTAGAGCACAGACTTGGGAAATTTAGCTGAAAGAATGTTAGGGGCTGCTGCAGGTCTGCTACATCTGTATGTGCTAGATGCTGAAGTCAATGCTGCTGCTGCTGACAATAGGCCTAGGCAGAAAAGGAGAAGAGTATTCAGCATGAGGGTAACCTTCCAGGAACAACATGAACTGGAGACTGTAGAGTGCTACAGGATGGACATGAACATACTACAAGAACTCACTGAGCTCTGCCACCCTCAACTCAGACCCAGAGCCAACAGAATGGAATCCATCCAAGTGGAAACAAAATATCTGTAGCCGTTAGGATAATAGCCACAGGTACCTTCTGAAGACCAGTTGGGGACATGATGGTGGTCTCACAGGCATCAGCATCCAGGGTACTCCACCAGTTCCTGGATGCCATGCTACCACATGCCAGTGAGCACATTTATTTTCCCCTCACCCCTGAGGTGAAAGCCAGCAATCTGCAACACTGCTACCATGTAGCACATTGCCCTGAGGTACTGAGTGCCATAGATTGCACTCATGTACACATCAAGGCACCACCCGGTGAGAAGGGTAGAATCTACTTCAACCACAAGAGGTACCACTCCATCCACAGTCAGGTCACGTGCAATGCCCAGGGCATTATCATGAATGTGAGTGCTGGCAGTCCTGGCAGTTATCATGACTCCCATATCTGGCATGCATCACAGCTGGACCAAATGTTTGCTAGCAGGGGCATCCCACATGATCATTTACTGGGGGATGCTGCTACACACTGAAACCGTGAATGATGACACCCATCAGAAATGCACCCACCCATAGAAGAACACCATAATGAGGCATACACACAAAGTAGAAACATCATATAGCATGTGTTTGGGCTACTGAAGTTACAGTTCCAGTGCCTTGATATATCTGGTGAAGCCCTGCAGTACTGTCCAGCCACATGTGCACATATGTTCATAGTGTGTGCCATGCTACACAATACGATCCTGTGGAAACAGCTGCAGCAGGATCATCAAAGGGAAGGGATACAGACACCTCCACCAGTTCCTAGGTCACCACAGCCACACTCACAGGAGGGCTTGGAGAAGGAGCCCACTGATGGTGTCCTTGCAGGCAGACTTAGGCATGCCCAGTACACCCTGGCATTGGCTAAGAGACAAAGCATAGCACATTTACTGACAACCTTGGGCCCTAGGGACTGACACCTTACTCCTACTCACATACATATATTAAAATAGTTGATGCCAGGCAACATACACAACCTGTACCTATCCATGTATTAGCTGTGTACTGCTTGCATCGCACGGAGTCAGCCCTGAATTAGAGATCTGTAAACTGCTGTATTCACATGGTAAGTCCCTAACCTATACACTAACTGTAAGGATTGTTCTAATATGGTATTGTATGTATGGATCTGCTGCTGTTATGCAAGGAAATATTGTGGGCTATTTGGACAGATGTAATATGCACATGGGACTAAAGATACCCAGTCAAATAGTATGTGTTCCTTAATATTCACTAGGCATCATGCAGGCACATTATCCCTACCCACAGGTTCACCTGTATAACTGCAAGCAGCCACATATGCCCATACTGGTAAATGTACACACATAGCTATGATAAAAACAGTTATCTCACTGCCAGAATACTAGATGCAGATAACAGTATGAAGCAATATCACTCAGCAGACCACAGATGCTGTTCAACACAAGCCTAGTTTGTGTAATGCCAAGTACTGTGCTTGCAATCACATATACAACAGACTTAACCTGTGGTGTGTGTGATAAGTACCATGATCTATAGTGTATAAGACTAGATAGGTAGGAGTTCTAATCTCACTCCAGCCCACTTGGTGTATGTGTGTGTGAGTGTATGTGTATATATTCCCCTGCAAAACAATGGACATGCCCTCATGGGCTATTCACCTGCAGTGGTTATGCACTTTTGGGCCTGTAACTTGCTGCTAGCTTCCAAAGCCCTCTTCTACAAGGCCTGATGATGTCAGCCACCTTAGGACTACCAGCTGACAATGTAGTACCAAACGTAAGCTGTGGTGCATTCATTACGTACTGTGATATATAGTGTATAAGACTAGATAGGTAGGGGTTCTAATCACACTCCAGCCCACTTGGTGCTTGTGCATATATCCATATGGTGTAATCTAGACATAGGTAAGGTTTTGCAGTGTTTAATTTATAGCAGGTGATGTGACCCCTCAAAAGGATGGACCACAACAAGGCCTGCTTATATCATCAAGCACAGTATGTCCTAGACTGATAGTACTAATAGACATGAGGTGTACTGTGTGCAACACGTACTGTGATCTGTAGTATGTACCATTACATAGGTAAGTGTTTACATCTACATACAGCCAACTTGCAATATGTGTGTGCCTTGGCATGTTCTGTACACAGTGATTGGAAGTGGTGCTAGCCTCAATGTAGCCATGTTTGTGTGTGAGCCTGTTAGAGCATCATACATCATGTTATAGAATCATAGGATGTCTGACCTGAACTAGAATAATGGCCATACAGCCCTCACGATCATAGATATCATCATATCCGTACTTACAGGATCAGCACATATTACCCCAAGTCCAAGAGGGATACAGGCAGATGCCCTGTGTTGAGATGACAGTCACCGACCCAGTCAGACAAACAGCATGTACTGAGGTGCTCTGTGTGCCATTAGGCAGGGTTCTGTTCCAAGGGTGTGCTTCAGTCTGCTAGACAAATGTCTTCCACAAGCATGTAATACTAATGTCACATACTAGGTTAATGTCCTTACAGTGAGTCATCCATCTACTATGCTTCCTACAGATAGGCAGCATATGCAATCAAGCAGGTTCATAGGTTCATAGGTTCATAGGTTCATACTAGGCTATCTGCCCGAGGGCATTTACAAGCCTAGCCCATAGTTTTGTGGCTTACGCCACCCCTTTAGTATGGGGAACTATACCCATTATTTTGCTGTCACACATTGCCCTGTATGCAAGGCACAGATCCCATCTGAGTGGTCTATATGCCACAGGCGACAATGACACTCAGTGCAGAATATCCTCATTGAACACATACGAAAGACATGAATTGTCCTTGTGAGGGACCATACTGTTGTGTGCAATTGCCTGTACTGCTTGGAAAGGTACGTCAGCAAATGGCCATTGCGCTCGTATAGGGGCATGCTGAGAAAAGGATACATAGAGGTTATGAGCATGTCACTTACTGATGACTGTAGCCTCAGCTATGCCATATGATCCCTGTCATACCACTGTAGAGACATGGTAATCTGAGGCACATAGGTTCATAGGTTCATAGGTAGGTACTAGGCTATTGGCCCTAGGGCCTATACAAGCCCAGCCAAAAACGTACCCTGGCTTTTGCCACCCAAGAAAATTATTTTCCTGTGCCACTGTTGAGCAGAGCCACAGAAGTGATCCTGGGGTGAATGTCCTATTTCCCATCCAATCATCAAGATTTTTCTTGAAGAGTGCTAATGAGGAGCTTTGTTTGATATAGATATGTAGTTTATTCCAGAGTATGGGAAGTCTCTGGGACAGGAATCTATCCTTCCTGCATGTTCTGTTTATTGTGGTGATGAGGTTTAGGTCCCTAGAGCGTGTAGCTCGAAGGGATTGGGATTTCTTTAAGTGGAGCATCTCCAACAGCTCTGGGTTTGACATAACTTTGTACGTTAGGTAGAGATCACCTCTGAAGAGGCAATATGCAATGGAGTAAAGCTGGAGTTTTTTGAGATGGTCTACATAGGGCATCTGTTTGAGGCTGGTAATCCTCTTTGTGAGGTATTTCTGTGGCCTTTCCAATTGTTTTAGATGTCTTGTGAGGTACATACCAAAAGGGGCATTGTACTCTATAATGGGTCTAATGAGTGATGAGCAGAGGGGAACAATGACCTCTTTTTTCCTGGATGAGAAACCTTTTGTGATGAGGTGTGCCACATAGAAGGATTTCCTGACTACTGTGGCAATGTGATTATCAAAGGAGAGACTACTGTCCACCTGTGTCCTAAGGTCTCCTATCATACTTTCGGTGTTAAGTATACTACCGCCTATGTTGTAGTACATGGGTACAGAGTTTTTACCAAAGGGGATGACAATGCAATTCTTGGCATTGAGCTTAAGGCCATGGCTTTGACACCAGGCATATGTCTCAGTGAGGGCATTTTGTAGGATGTCCACATCGTTAGGAGTTTCAATTATGCCTCCTAGTTTGCAGTCATCTGCGAACTTCATTAGCCAAAGACCTTCTGTGTTAGCCTGTATGTCAGAGAAGTAGATACCAAACAAGAGAGGACCCAGGACTGAACCCTGTGGTACTCCACTTGTCACTGGTCTGAAGTCGGATTTGGAGTCTGCTACTTTCACAGTGTGGGTTCTGTCAGTGAGCCAGTTGGCAACCCATCTTGTGACATAGGGATTTATACCGAGTTTAGTGAGTTTATCTATAATTCCAGAGTGGGGGATGGTGTTAAAAGCCTTGGCAAGATCTAGATAGGCTGTGTGAACAACCTTACCCTTGTCTACTGCTTTGGTGACTGCTTCAAAGAAGTCTATCAGGTTTAGGAGACATGATCTGCCTTTTACACACCCGAACTGGGTGGGGTCCAGAGTTTGGAGATTACCAATGTCTTTGTTTATAAGTTCCATGATGATGCGTTCCATGGCCTTGCAGACCAGGCTCATCAGGCTAATGGGGCATTAGTTCCCAGGGTCCATGGTGACTCCCCCCTTGTGGAGTAGGATAACTGTTGCTGTGCACCATTCAGCAGGCAGATAGCCTGAGGTGAGGCTATGATTGAACGTGGTACTTTGGTGGGGTGCCAGTTTGTTCTGTAGTTCATTTAGAATGCAGCCTGGGATGTTGTCTGGTCCCATGGATGCTGTGTTTTTGGCTTTGGAGAGTGTGGTTTTTACCTGTGCAGCCGTCATTACAGGAACTTTGCATTCTTCCGGTATAGAGATGGGCCATTTAGGGGGTAAGAGGGGGGTAAAGTTAGCACTGAAACTATCTATCAGGCAATATCAGTTGGGTCTGTATATTTAGTGCCATTGTGCTGTAAGTCAAAGCAGATCTGAGTGTTGCCATCGAGATTCTTGACATAGCTATAGAATGCTTTGTGGTTGTCTTTAGAATCAGTGGCAATTTTGTTTTCATAACTAGCTTTGGAGGATTTTATCAGGGATCACAGCTTCTTACTGAGGCTGACCAGGAAGCTCTTCCACTTATGGGAGTTTACTCTCTTTTGCAACAGTTTCTTCCTTCTGTTGTACAGTTTGTTTATGGCAGGGGACCACCAGATTGGCTTCCTTTTTTTGGAGGATAGCATCTTGGTTCTGTTTGGGATAGCACGATCCATGCACTTGTGTAAGTGCTTATAAAGTGCAATTGTGAAGGATTCAATAGTCATAACTGTATTGCCCATCTGCATGGGTATCATGAAGTTCACCACTTCTGTCTTAAGAAGCATGAAGTTTGCTTTGGAGAATTTTTTTTACCATGGTTTCCTTAATGGGGGGTGAAGATAGGATGTGGATATCTAGGGTGATTAGCTTATGGTCGGATTGGACCAATGAGGCATTGACTTCAGGTGTGGAACACCAGTCACTCATGTTGGTAATTACTAGATCTAGGATGTTGTTGCCCCTGGTGGGGGTGTGGATAAGTTGATCCAGGGTATTGGAGTTTATGAATTCCAGAAAGCACTGAGTGAAGGAGTTGGTACATGAGTAGTTTTCCCAGTTAATGGTGAGGTGGTTGAAATCACCCATTATTAGGGTGTTTGGTTGAACCCTAATATTTCCCAATACATCAAGAAAAGATGAGTGGGAATCCTGGGGCATGGTGGGGGATCTGTAGCAAGCTACAATTTGGATTGCAGTTTTGCCTAGAGTTAGTTGCACTTGGATAACCTTGGATGCATTATGCTGAGCAACTAGCCTGGAGGTGTGGATATCTTTAATGAATATGGACACACCTCCGCCTTTGGTGTTCCGGTCCAGGTTACATGGCCAAAACGTGTGGCATGAGTTATAGCCTAGTAGTGCAGAAGTGCTCTATGGAGCCTTGAACCAGGTCTCAATCACTGTATAGATATCGATGTTCTCCATTTTAAGGAGTGCCTCGAGTGAGTGCATTTTGAGATTTAGACTTCTAGCATTGAGTAGCATCACCCTCAGTTTTTACTTGCCTGTTCCTATTATGGTGGTGAATTTGTCATTTGAACCTTGCTTAAAAAAGGCACTATAGGGGCAGCAAGAACCTTAGCCAGTATCCAGAATCCCAAAGGTGACAGGTGCAGGCCATCTCTGGCAAAGTATCATGGTCTGTCAACCATATCACCGCAGGCAGACAGATACTGGATCCCTTTAGAATGACATCAGAAGCTTAGCCAATTGTTAAAGTCAATCAATTTGTCCTTGTACTGTGGTATCATAACATTAGGTGTATACCTGTGTGGCCAGGTCTGTGTGCCCAGTTCTTTCACCTCTATGTACAGCACATGTTGCGAATGATGTGCTCCTTACAAGGTACATAGGTCTACCTGATGGAAATGAGACTATATATATATATATATATATATATATATATATATATATATATATATATATATATATATATATATATATTCACTTGGGGTTTATGGCCATTAGTATATCAGCTGGTCAATTTGGGCATATTGAGACAATGCTACAATTGTCTCATGTACACAGACAACCCTCTCCTCCTCCCAACAAACACAATTACATGTGAGAGATGCAACTATATAGCCAAACTGGAGGCTGAACTCTCTCAACTCAGGGCTGGCATGACCAGACAGGAGGAGATGGCAACCACACACACAACAATCCCAGTCCCACATAGACCTACCACAACTGCAAACCAAACACATAAAAGATAAGGCTCTAATAAAAAACTTAACAAAACAACAGAGGCTCCCAAAGCAGACATCCAAAAATCCACCACCTCAAAACAAAACACATGCAACACATACTTCAATAAATCAGTGTGTCGACCAATTGCAGCCCTTAAGGCCAAACACCTTGCCTGATACACTAGTAATGGGTGACTCCATAGTCAGACACACTGATGTCCCACTGACCAGGCTGAACAAGGAGAAAGTGACTGTGAGCTGTCTATCGGGGGCTAGGATCTGCCACATAACACACGCACTCAGGTCACTCCAAAGCAAGTACAAATATGACTCTGCCATTGTCCATGCTGGTGTGAATGACCTGGACTACATGAAAAGAGACATAGAGGAGCTCTCCGATTATGTAGCCCAGGCTGGTATGACCCTGACCCTGAGCAGCATCTTGCCCTCACCAAGAATGATACCACAATACAAAGACAAGATGATCAGCTTTAACAATTGGCTTGAGTACTGGTGTCATTCTAAGGGGATCAATATCTGTCTGCCTGGGATGATATGTTGATGGCTTACACCTGTCACCACTGGGCTTCCGGATATTGGCTAAGGCTCTTGCCACCCAATGCCTTTTTAGGCAAGGCTCAAAAGACAAACCCACCTCCTTAGAAAACAAAATGGAAAAAAGGGTAATGCTAGTCTAAATCTCAAGATGCAGGCACTTGATGCACTCCTCAGCATGGAGAATGTGCAGTAACTGAAACCTGGTTCAAGGCTCCTGAGAGCACCCCAGTGCTACCAGGCTACACCTTGTATCATGCTTTTCAGCCCCTGAACCACAAGGGAGGAGTGTCCATATTCATAAAGGACACAGGTTAGTAGCAACACATGAAGGAACAGGGACCATGCAGGTGCAAAACTGCTATACAACTGGTAGCATGTTACAGACCACCCTCCCAATCTCAAGAACCCCACTCAGCCTTCCTGAAGACATTGGAGGATATGAATGTATCACAAGATACCATCATACTGGGAGACTTCAACTACCCAAACATAGATTAGGTACATTATTCTAGCCCAAAGGTTCCTAGAATTCATAAATTCAAATGCACTGGAACAACTAGTCACCTCTCCCACTAGGGAAGAAAATATACTAGACCTGATCATCACAAACATGGGGACAAAATGCTCCAGTATACCCCTCACTAGTGAGATCTGACCACAAACTAATCACCCTGGATATACATATCCCACCTCCACCCCCAGCACAAAAGACCACAGTGAAAAACTTCTCAAAAGCAGACTTCACTCTTCTTAAGAAGGAGATGGTATCCTTTAAGCCCACTGTGCCAGTGGATACCACATCAATGCTGAATCCTTCACAAATGCTTTCTATGGACATATCCAGGAATGCATGGATCATGCAATCCCAAACAAATCCAAGTCCCTCTCCACCAAATGTAAGCGTCCTGTCTGGTGGACCTCAGCCATAAACAAATTGTATAACAAAACGAAGGAAGCTACTGCACGTCAGAGTGAAATCCCATGAAGGAAGGCGTCTCTGATCAACATTAGCAGAAAACTATGTTCTCTCATAAAAACATCCAAGGCAAAGTTTGAGAGAAAAATAGCTCAGGACTCTAAAGATAACCACAAAGCCTTCTTCAGCTATGTTAGAAACCTGGGTGGAAACCCTCAGATATGCTCTGAGTTGGTTCACAACAACAAAAAAAACACTGAACCCACAGATATTGCTAACATTCTGGCTGACAGGTTCAGTGCAAACTTCCTTCACCCCCAAAAGAAGAAATACTTATCCCAGCTGAATGTAATCTCCCTGTCATCTCAGATGTCCAAGTGAGAACCACCCTAAACAAAGCAAAAAACACAGCATCAATGGGACCTGGGAGATAAACCCACACATAAAATGCTATTTAATCTTAGCCTTACTTGGTTTATGTACCTGTACACTGGTGTACAGCAACAGTGGTCTCACTCTGCCTCTACAGACCCTACCGCCCCATAAGCTTAACTAGCCTGGTCTGCAAAGCTATGGAAAGAATCATTATGGAACTCATAAACAGAGACATAGGGGACCTACAGACACTCGACCCCACCCAGTTCGGCTTTGTGAAGGGCAGATCCTGCCTTTTAAACCTGGTTGACTTTTTCAAAACAGTCACTAGAGCCATTGATGAGGGCAAAGCAGTCCATACAGCATACCTGGACTTGGCTAAGGCCTTCAACACAATACCCCACTCAAGCATCATAGATAAGCTAAACAGCTTAAAAGCAAACCCCTATGTCACTAGATGGGTTGCAAACTGGCTAAAGGACAGAACCCATAAAGTTAAAATCACTGGAGCAATGTCAGACTCAAAGCCAGTCACAAGTGGTGTCCCACAGGGATCTGTCCTGGGACCCCTCTTGTTCAGCATTTATTTCTCAGATGTTAAAGCAAAGATGGATGACTGCAAACTAGGTGCCATAGTTGATACACCAGCTGACACACACGGCCTCACTGAAACGAACAACTGGTGCCATAGTCACGACCTTAAACTAAATGCCAAAAAATGTATAGTCATCCCTTTTGGAAAAAACAAAGTACCCACAAATTATCACATAGACAGCAACCCACTGAGTACGGAAAAAGTAATCAGAGACCTAGGGATCCAAGTAGACAGCGACCTCTCATTTGACACCCACGTTGCCAAAGTGGTTAGAAAAACATTCTACCTTGCACACCTCATCATGAATGGATTCACATCCAGATCCACGGATGTCATTGTACCCTTATATTCCTCCCTCATCAGACCCATGATTGAGTACAATGTCCCATTTGGTATGTACCTCACCCGGCACTTGCAACAGCTGGAGAGAACACAGAAGTACCTCACCAAAAGGATCAAGGGTCTCCAACATATGTCTTATTCCACCAGACTAAAGAAACTTCAGCTCTATTCAGTGGCATACCACCTGCTCAGGGGTGATCTCTGTCTGACGTACAAGGCCATGTCCAATCAGGATTTGATGGACATGCTCCACCTCAAAAAATCCAAATCCATCAGGACCACCTAAAGACTTAAACCTCGGCACAAGTATGAATAGGACATACTGGAGGGATAGATTCATAACCCAAAGGCTTCCCATGCTTTGGAACAGGATCCCAGTTCGTATTAGGCAGAGCCCCTCACTAACTCTCTTCAAGAGAAATCTTGATGAGTGGATGGGAGATAGGGTCACATCTGGGTCACTGCTAGACAGGGGCACAGTAAACTAATTCTATTATATAAGGGGACCTTCATTGTGTCACTACTAGACAGAGGCACAGTATTCTAGATTTATTCTGTACATTTTTGTACCATTTCATGGGGTGGCAAAAGCCACATCACTATGGCTAGGCTTACAAATGCCCCAGGGCAGATAGCCTAGTACTATACTATGAAACTATGAAACTATGAAACAGGCATTTGTTCAAAAATACCCTCTTGTAGGCTATTCACATAACTCACAGACTCTATGAGTGCTCACAATGTGCAGGCATCAGCCAACATTGTTAGCCACAGTCATTCAGTAGTTGTATGTATTGTGATTCTATGGAGTCTAAGCAGTAGAGGACCCAGGACTGTGCCTTGTTGAGCACTGCTGCTTACAGATCATGTACTGGAGGCAGATTTCCCTATGTTGCATGTGTGTGCCATCAATGGGCCACTTAGTGACCCCCTACAATGACAGTATCCTGTATGCCTAAGTGGGTGCTTTGTAAAGTTTGCATGAGGGTGGAATATAGTCAAATGGATTGGCTCACTATGGGGGTTGTACATCCTGAAGTACCCTCACTCAGGTCCTTGGCAACTGCCTTGGAAATGTCCACCATGTGTAACAATCATGCTCCTCCTGTCATTCATCCAAACTGTGTGCAGATCACATATATGTGTGCTGAGCAGCTCCATGTTGATTGCTCCTACAGGCATACAGATATGCATACTTAGACAAAGCGGTCTATAGTTATGTCAGTCAGTGGATGCACTACCTCTGTGCAAGGGTGGAACAGCTGCCATTGTTCACTCAGCTTGTGTGCAGCCAGTGGTATCAGTCTGATTGCAAGGGTTTCCCAATGATGTTAGTAATCCTTGTGAGATTACATGTGGGACACATCCTGGAATGTTAGCATTTGTAATAGATGCAGTGTATGGTCCGTTGAGAGGCCATTTACAAACTGTTCTGTAAATATGGAAGTTATGGAACAGGTTTTAGGAATGTCATGTGTCACATGTGCTGGGAACAAGGGAATGTAGTTGATGCAGACAGTGTGGGAGTACAGGTTAGTTATGAGTACAGACCCATCATATGTGCCATCATGACATCTGAGGGCAGTGACATTCTGGACCTGCCCTTTGAGATTACACATGTAACTACACAGTGCACTCTGGTTCTGCTTTGTGTGGGTGGCTAATGTTGTCACTTACTGTGTCTACATAACATCACAACACTATGTGCTTCATTTAGCTGAGGAGGTTGTGCCAGCATGTTAGGGGTCACCCTCACCCCAACTGTGACACAGCAATGTCCACCTGTTATTGTACAGCCTGCTATGGGCAGTTGTCCACTGCTCAGGTATGGTGAACCATGATGAACCTGTGTCCCACCTGTTCTTTACAGCCAAGTTCATGCAGTTGTAATGTTGCTGACATAATGCATGGGTGTAGAGCTCTGCATACCTGTCTGTCCCATCTGCAGGAGAATGTACAGTCATGCTATGTCAACCATCCCACAGAAGGTCATGGGTACTAGCTCTGCCAGGAGTTGCACTGCCGCCTCCATGTCCAAGGTCAGCAGTGGTGCTAGTACTTGATGGTGACTGCTGTCTGCAGCGACCGTGTCCCCCAAAGGAAATCACTGGACCATGAGCCCATGGCTTGCCACATCGTGGTCTGGACAGCTCACTCCACTCTGTAGTGCTGGATGTACTGCAACTACAGCAGCATGAGTGTGCATGGCCACATGAACTCTCAGCAGATGGGGTTGTTGACCTATGTCCACGGGTCCGACGCTCAACTCCAACCACACATTCCAGCACAGACAATGTGTGGTCCAAGACAGACACTCACGGTCTCAATCCATCATCTGTCCACTGCATCAGTGAATTGATCCAGGGTGTCCCCAATGCAGCAGAGGCAGTCACGGATTTCAGACTATGCTGCATCCATAACTCTATGCATACATCTGTTGTTCCATTCAGAACATGCCTGTGCCTCCATGATGGCCCACAATATGCACCGAGTGACCCATGATGTAGCACCTGTAACAGGTGGTGGACAGACAACAGGCCTCCTACAAGCACCCCTGTCAATCTTGCCTGTGTGGACCTTGCCAGCTTTCTGGCTATGGCCAGTGTCTACACTCACTGAAGCCATAGTTGCCACACTTTCCTGCTCAATGTCTCCACCCTCTGACTGTCCAATATCTGTGGCCTCCAGGACAGGGTATGTGTGGGCATGCAGACTGTGTCTGGTGACAGTGGGGGCAGAAGAGGAATGTATACCTCTGGGGCAGATTCAGCCTCCGACACCACCACCTGTGCCTCATTGTGGCCACCATCATCCTCAGAGTCTGAAGAGACACTGACATCAGGTTGTGTAGGGGACAGACACCAACCCCCACAATCACCTGCAATAAGAACAAAAAAAGTAGTACATTAATACCTGCATTATTGTGTATGAAAAGCCTCCAAGACTCATAACAATGAAGACCCAAAACTGGGTTAGTGGTCAAACAACTTTCTTCTCCTCTTTCTTTCACAAAACACCTCCTCACAGCAAAATGCAAATTCAACTCAGGACCTTCATAACAATCACTTGAAGTAAATCAATTAAAACATGACCAGTAATATTTACCTTTTAATTAGTCAGTATGACACTATACTTGAAAAAGCAACACACAAAAACCCAATACAGCTTTCTTAACAAATATATGGAAATATCCATTTCATTCCATAATGTATTTACCTTCAACCTGTTATATTTTAAAAGGCATTTTAGATTCCTTGCCTCATTTAAACCAGGAGCCTTATCTGCTTTTAACTGTAACTGACAAAGTGTATCCGTTTGTTGAACTACACTCCTATGACTACCCCTTCTAGAAACCTTAGGTACCTGTTCCAGACTGGAATAGAAAAACATCCTATGCTGTTTACACACATAGTTATGTTTACATAGAGCATTATTCTGGCCCTTAACCATACTAGAATACAAGTGTTCCTTAACAAAACAAGTCTCATGCTTGCAAGAGCAGGACCATGGCCTTGGCAATACCTGATGGACCTGTGAAAAGTTGAGGGTGGGTTAATGTCAGTACCACCGCATGTTGTAACACAAGGTAATATATCCATGTATCCCATATTTACAGTTGCTACTGTGTTACTTGTTATATTGGTCACTATCTGATTATGAGTGTATAACTGAGGCTAAACCTCCCCCCAAAGAACAAAGACCTGACACCCACATACAAGTATCTATAGCCTGACACAGTGACTGCAACAGTATTACAATACTGTTCACAGTAAGCTTACCTGCATGCTCCTCAGTTGTGAAAACTGTGGCACCCACCTCCCACTATGTTAGGTGTGATGGATGCTTGCAAGTTGTTGTGTGTGCTTAGGTATGCCAGGAATTCTTCAGTGGCTGAAAGTGGTTGCTCCACTGCAGGCCCTCCACTGGTGGTGACAGCACTATCCCTGGCTACATCTGCTGCCCTTCATCATGCAGCATTTATCATGTCAGTTGCCCATTGTTGAACCTGCTCATATGTCCTGCCCTGCTGGCCTGTGCCATTCACATCACGGGCAAGGTCTGCCCACAATGCAGCTTGCTGTTCTCTGCTTTGTCTCTCCCTAGATAGTAGGATGTGATGATGTTACCTTAGTGCTTGCAGTATAATTTCATTCTCTGCATCCAAGAAGGGTGCATGACATCTATGGTACATAATTCCTGAAAGACAACAAAAGGGGAACTCATTACAGAATCACATATGTGGACATACACTATGTACAGATACAACAAGGCCAAAATGGCTGGCACTAACCACTGCTTGTTCACACATGTCATACTCCACAGTGTGCAAACAAACAGTGTGTGGATACAACTGAGATAGTAACAGTAGTCAGGTATTCCCATACGTGCCATGACAGCTAGTGCTGTATTATCATACATCCAGCACTCCGGTCTACTGTAGCATGTCCCCTATGGGCAAGCCCTTGATAATATGTCATACAAACAATGCCACATGAATAGCAGTGTGCTATTTCAACCACTTATAATGGGACAGTCCAACGAGATCAGTGTGCCAGAATGGAAAAAGGCAATGCATCCTTGATGTTTTGTACATCATGTGTAGATGTAAGATAACAATGTGGGTTCATATTAGAACGACGAAAATGCATTTTGTCGAATGCGTTTTTGTCAACACATGTAGGGTGAACAGGCAAAACAGTGAAGTGGCTTTTCAGCGAATTCTTTCCCTGGGAAAGAAGTCACTTGACCGCTTCATTGCTTTGCCTGTTCTGGAGTGTAGTGTGGTCCCTTGTCCAATATAGCTCCCTAGCATGATTGTGCAACAGTTACAAAACAAAAATTTGTTGTCCAAAGGACTTACTTTTTTACCAAGCTGCAGGAGTGAGGTTGCTCAAGTACTGATAGACGTTAAAATGTTTGTGAGGAAGCTCAACTTAAGGGTACAGTTTCATGGCAAAAGTAATGACACTGAAAATAAGCCTATTGATGAAACTATAAAAAGGCCTAGCAGCTATTGTCCACCACTACATCAACCACTGGCTGCTTTCGAAGTGAAATGTGAGATGGATATCAGGAAACTGCTTAAAAAACTCCTAAGAAAAACTTTATAACTTAATACAGGGAGAAAGAAAAGCATTGCTTGAGCTAGGCAATGATAAATCCAGGTGTGTAATGAAGTCAGACACGGGAGGAGGTATACTTGTGACTGATACCACTAGCTACAACCAAAAGATAGAGAACATCCTGGAGGATAATAGATTTTATGAGTTATTTACCATGGATGACATAAAAAGAGCATATGATTTATGGAACACTAATCTCACCACATTATGTGAAGAAAAACTTATCACTGAAAATCTTTATAATTATGTATGGAGCCCATGCCCACATTTACCTTACTTTTTTGGAATATCAAAGCCACACAAGAACAGAGAAGACCCACCTTATAGACCAGTGGTAGCAAGTGGAGGTTCCCTTACTGAAGCCACAGCCATTTACCTTGATTACTTGCTGACACCTCTAGCAGAAAAGAATAAGTCATGCATAAGAGATTCAATGGATTTTTTGAGGAAAATAAAAAACATTGCAGTGGAAGCTGACAGCATTTATTAACTATTGATGTGGAATCCTTGTATACAGTGCTTCCTCACAATTACTGTATAACAGCAGCTATGGAGTCTTTTAAGAAACATAATCAGGGTACATAGGCACAACTACAAAAGTTAAGCAAGCTCCTTAATCTTGTACTGGACTTCAATTTCTTTACTTTCAATGGCAAACACTACAAACAAAAAACTGGTATAGCAATGAGGGCTGCCATGGCTCCCAGATAGCTAACATAGCCCTGGGCAAATGGGAGGAGGACTTTGTGTTAAACAACACAGACTACATGCAGCATATCACATGCTATTTACATTTTATTGATGACATCTTTATTGTGTGGGAAGGTGACACCTTGCAACTTGGAGATTTTATCACTTACCTCAATCAAACAACCCCCTTCCTGAAGTTTACCTCTTCCCATAGCTGTACTTCAACCACTTTCTTAGATATGCAGATTTCCAAGGACACCAACAATAACAGAATCACCACTGATCTATTCAGAAAACCAATGAGGGTTAACTTATTACTCCACAATAGAAGTCTACATCTTACAAAAAACAAGTATAATGTAGTGAAGTCCCAAGGCTATAGACTAGCTAGAATTACCACAGAGATGGAACCATTTTTGAGAAACCTGAACAACTTAGAGAATGATTTTCTAGTGAGAGGCTATGAAAGTCAGATGTTAAAAAACATCTTGGAACCCATTATAGAACTGAAAAGGACTGAAGCACCTTCACTCAACCTCCCCAGTAGAAAAATGTTAAGTAATTCCACAGAGAATAACAAATGCAAAAATAGTTGCATCCTGACATACACTTTGGATTATCACAGTATCAAAAATATTATTGAAGAAAACTGGGACATTGTCACAGGAAACCCTTTTCTGATTAACATCTTAGGTTAGGTGAAGCCCCATCATTTGTTTATAGCAAGGCCAGGAACATTAGAAGTTTTATTGAATTTAAACCTAGACCATATGAGAAAAGCACTAAAAGATGTAAAACTAATTGTACATTTTGTATATTGATACAGCAAGGTGATAGTTTTTATTGTCCTTATTTAAAGAAAATCATTAAAACCAGCGCAGAGGGTGACTGTAACACTACAAAAGTTATTTACAGGGCACAGTGTAATGAATGTGATGCATTATATGTGGGCAAGACTGTAAATAAACTCAAGCGTAGGATTTCATGTCATCTGTCAGAAATCCGCTCTGGATGTAGAAATAATGCACTAGCCAAACACCTTCCTCTTCATAAAAGAGGCACACGTTTTAAGTTCCAGATCCATGATCGCATAGACATGGGTGATCTTGAAGGAGACTTCCCAAATATTCTGGAGAAACATGAACTCATGTGGCAATTAAAGCTGAACTTTTTTAGGAAGCCTGGACTAAACTACTACTGTTCAATTAAAAGTGCACTGGAACTTAGAAAATTGCCACATTGTTTACATGACTAATTGTATTTTATTTTATTTTATTCTACCAGTTGGTTTTAAATACCATTTTAAATCAGTTGTAATTTAAGTGTATATTTTGTTTCCATCATCATACATACATTTTTTCTTATTTTTATTTTTTTCTGGTTCTTTTTTCCACTTTATTCAAAATGATGTGTAATGACAATACTAACTAATTATACAATTATATATATTTTATAGATTGTTTTTAGGGTTCTTGTACACAGAACTGAAGAAGTCTAGAAGGGCGAAAGCGATCTTTGTTAACAATAGGTTATGAAAATAGAAATTGATTTTTACATGCAAAATGTATATTTATATATATATATATATATATATATATATATATATATATATATATATATATATATATATATATTTATATATATATATATATATATTTTTTTTGATTGCCAAGTGAACTAAGGTTGATATATTTCCAGCCATGCAGTATATTGTCTTGGATAAAATCATAGACTTAATAATCTACTTAATAATCTGTTTAAATAAGAGGTACCACATCATTATAAATTTTATTTAAAGTACCTAAGGGTTATATATTATGACAGCTACTAAGTAGGGCAGGACCAGCTCGAATGTCACACTGATGTGGGAAGGGGTGTGAATTTAACATGTGTACCATTAACACTTTGTTTTACAGCACAATAAACCACTCCCATGCCTGATAAAAAGTATTTATATATTTAGAAAGCTTGTGAGGAAATTATTACTCTATTTTTGTTTTACTTGGATTGTTTGTCTCTGTACTTAATAAAGGATTTTCGACTGGAAACAGACTGCCTGCCTTGCTTGGATTACTTTCGAATACTTAGTAATGCTGTACAATTATATATTTTCTATTATTATTTTTTGTTTTGTTTTGACTTAAGACACATTTAAGTTTGCTACTTCTACTACTATTGTCTGATCTGATTAATATACAGTGATTAACTAGAAATATATAAACTGAAAATCTAACACACAGAGAAGTGTCTTACACTGTTTTGTTTTTGGACCCACTACACTTTAGTGGGTTGTTTTGAGACTTCAGGGATACCACGGAGATTACTTGCTTATTGTGCAACAGTTACTGACCTTAGTGTTAGGGTGCAGGTTAAGGTAAGTGCATATGTATGAAAGTGTTTACTGTTTTTTATTTTGTGTTAGATGTATGGTTGAGGTACGTGTGTGTGTGTTTTTAGCTGTTTACTTTTGTTTTGGGGGGATGGATTAGGGTTAAGGTAAGTGTGTTTGTGTTTGGAACTGTTTATGTAAATGTGCGAGAGTTACTGACCTTAGGGTTAAGGTGCAGGTTAAGGTAAATGCATATGTTTTAAAATGTTTACTGTTTTTTTTTTGTTAGATGTATGGTTGTTTACTGGTTTTTGCGGGGTATAATTAGGGTTACAGTATGTGTGTATGTGTTTGGAAGTGTTTAATGTTTTTTTTTGGGGGGAGCAGTTGGAACAGCGATTTCTTTCCCTAGGAAAGAAATCGCTGTTCTGCGGTTTCAACATTTTCAGCGTTCACTGTTTTCATAATTAGGTGTTATAATATGAACTCCAGCAATGTTATTATCACAGGTCAAAGACAGGCTTAATGCTGCAATCACTATTCCCCGTAAATCTATTCACCCATCTGCAGCCTGTTGTACACAAAAACATTTACATACCTGATGGAGTGCAGTACTCCTCTGTTGATATGTGGTGATAGTATAGTTATCACAAAGTGTGCTCTGTGTGAAGAAGGTCTCATACAGAATGGTTCCCCATAGCCAGCTGCTTGCCTTTTAAACATGCTTCCCAGCAGCAGGTGATTACCTCTAAACCAATTTGTGCTTCTGAAATGTTAATTGCAGTCAACACAGCTGATTTGCACTATCATCAGCCAGTGACATGTAACCACTGTAGAATATATATAAGGCCTTCATGTAGATTAGGGCCCCTTTCTAATATGTTGTGCTGGACATTACTGGGGTGAGGAGACTAAATTTATGCAGAGAACAGGTCTGCAGCAGACATGCTTACATAGAGATGGATGTGCTACAGGCTGCGACTGCAAGTAATGGACATAGGCAAACAGTGTGAAGTCTTTGGAGGACAACAAGCTGTAGGAGTAACTGTATTAGCTGTGCCAGCCTTGTTGTAGAGCCAGGCCCATAGTGAGAGTACCTTCTGCACTCTAATGAAGGCATGTGTTTAAGATAAGTATGTTAGGCAATGGTATCAATAACACAGTACTAGGCAACATGTTTGGTGTGTCCTTGTGCAAGATGAAGTGTGTGTGTGTGTGTGTGTGTGTGTGTGTGTGTGTGTGTGTGTGTGTGTGTGTGTGTGTGTGTGTGTGTAAATATGCCCACCATTTGTTCAATATGCCCACCATTTGTTCATCTGCCAGGCTATGTATTATAGTCTGGTAGTAATTTGCAGCATGTATGAGGGCAGTCCTTGTTACAAGTAGGGACTTCAAATATGTATGTTCATTGTTCAGCTGTGATAATCTGCACTTTGACTCTGAAAGGATTGTGTGGTGTGCTCTAATATTAGTGGCCCTCATTCACAGCACCTGAGTTCACATTCCCTGCAAATGCATATTACTGCATGACATGACAATTTATGCACATATGCATTTGCTATAGGGATAGGTGAAGTGTGTCTCTACCTGCAGGCCTGTGACTTCCATCAGTTAAAAGCAGTCAGTTCATTTGACATGCATTGTGTAGATAAAGAGTGCATGACTCTGTCAGTAATTGTTGGCTTTGCAATACTGAAAATTCAGCGCTAAACACCACTGGATTTGAACCCAGGACCATGTGTGGCAAAAATGCACTGCTTATAAGGCATTTAATAGACTGAGCTACAGAGTCACTGCTACAGCAGGTGTATTTGCAAGACATATGTGTACACCTACAGGCTGTGTCAATCATGTTCTACATCCATCAGTATGTGCAATGCTTTATATGGGCCCCAGCTGCACATGTAATTTTCCATCAATGCCTTAGTTGGTGTCTTTCTACATGTTTCTGATAAAAGGGCACATGTACCTGCTATCAGAGGCCTCACGTACATCTATTATTGTGTCTTTGGCTTTGAAGTGGTGTACTATTGCATCAGAGTCCCAGGAGCACTCCCATGTTTTCCATTACGTTTTACTGAAGTTTGCATTGTGTGGAGAGCAGCTTCACTGAAACGCACTTAATGACTGCAACTGGAAATTACTATGTTTTTTTTAAATCACCTATTTTAAGTAAGAGTTGCATGGCATGGCAGATTAATGCACTGGTCTGCAGGTGCAATGTTTTTGGGTCCAAAACATGGGACAGGTGCTTATTTCTCAGAATGTGTAATAGAATTTTAAGGACAGATATAATCAATATAGCTCTTTTTAGCTGAGCTTAGTGAAGTTGCGCAAAGTGGGGAACCATGCAACATCACCCTAAAAAAATATAAAAAAAATAAAAATGGGGAGATAGGAAAGTGGTGAAATGGGGTGCAGGCATGGGGAAAAACATAATGGAAGGCAGATAGGGATGTGCAGGAAGGGTATAGGAAAGAACCATATCTATCCATTTCTTGTACAGCAACAACTGTCCACTTTGACAGAATATGCACATGGATTTGAACTCTCACCCATAAGGGGGGAGGATAACATAACTGCATTGTCAAGACAGTTGGACCAAATTACTTGTGTCCAGTGGACAACTTACTTAATAAAGGATTTTCGACTGGAAACAGACTGCCTACCTTGCTTGGATTACTTTTGAATACTTAGTAATGCTGTACAATTATATATCTATTATTATTTTTTTTTTGTTTTGTTTTGACTTGACACATTTAAGTTTGCTACTTCTACTACCATTGTCTGATCTGATTAATATACAGTGATTAACTAGAAATATATAAACTGAAAATCTAACATACAGAGAAGTGTCTTGCACTGTTTTGTTTTTGGACCCACTACACTTTAGTGGGTTGTTTTGAGACTTCAGAGATACCACGGAGATTTACTTGCTTATTGTGCAACAGTTACTGACCTTAGGGTTAGGGTGCGGGTTAAGGTAAGTGCATATGTATGAAAGTGTTTACTGTTTTTTATTTTGTGTTAGATGTATGGTTGAGTTACGTGTGTGTGTGTTTTTAGCTGTTTACTTTTGTTTTGGGGGGATGGATTAGGGTTAAGGTAAGTGTGTTTGTGTTTGGAACTGTTTATGTAAATGTGCGAGAGTTACTGACCTTAGGGTTAAGGTGCAGGTTAAGGTAAATGCATATGTTTTAAAATGTTTACTTTTTTTTTTGTTAGATGTATGGCTGTTTACTGGTTTTTGCGGGGTATAATTAGGGTTACAGTATGTGTGTATGTGTTTGGAAGTGTTTAATGTTTTTTTTTGGGGGGGAGCAGTTGGAACAGCGATTTCTTTCCCTAGGAAAGAAATCGCTATTCTGCGGTTTCAACATTTTCAGCGTTCACTGTTTTCATAATTAGGTGTTATAATATGAACTCCAGCAATGTTATTATCACAGGTCAAAGACAGGCTTAATGCTGCAATCACTATTCCCCGTAAATCTATTCACCCATCTGCAGCCTGTTGTACACAAAAACATTTACATACCTGATGGAGTGCAGTACTCCTCTGTTGATATGTGGTGATAGTATAGTTATCACAAAGTGTGCTCTGTGTGAAGAAGGTCTCATACAGAATGGTTCCCCATAGCCAGCTGCTTGCCTTTTAAACATGCTTCCCAGCAGCAGGTGATTACCTCTAAACCAATTTGTGCTTCTGAAATGTTAATTGCAGTCAACACAACTGATTTGCACTATCATCAGCCAGTGACATGTAACCACTGTAGAATATATATAAGGGCCCCTTTCTAATATGTTGTGCTGGACATTACTGGGGTGAGGAGACTAAATTTTTGCAGAGAATAGGTCTGCAGCAGACGTGCTTACATAGAGATGGATGTGCTACAGGCTGCGACTGCAAGTAATGGACATAGGCAAACAGTGTGAAGTCTTTGGAGGACAACAAGCTGTAGGAGTAACTGTATGAGCTGTGCCAGCCTTGTTGTAGAGCCAGGCCCATAGTGAGAGTACCTTCTACACTCTAATGAAGGCATGTGTTTAAGATAAGTATGTTAGGCAATGGTGTCAATAACACAGTACTAGGCAACATGTTTGGTGTGTCCTTGAGCAAGATGAAGTGTGTGTGTGTGTGTGTGTGTGTGTGTGTGTGTGTGTGTGTGTGTGTGTAAATATGCCCACCATTTGTTCAATATGCCCACCATTTGTTCATCTGCCAGGCTATGTATTATAGTCTGGTAGTAATTTGCAGCATGTATGAGGGCAGTCCTTGTTACAAGTAGGGACTTCAAATATGTATGTTCATTGTTCAGCTGTGATAATCTGCACTTTGACTCTGAAAGGATTGTGTGGTGTGCTCTAATATTAGTTCATAGGTTCATAGGTTCATACTAGGCTATCTGCCCAAGGGCATTTATAAGCCTAGCCCATAGTTATGTGGCTTTCGCCACCCCTTTAGTTTGAATAAAAACTATGCCTATCATTTTTCTGTGCCTCTGTCAAGCAGTGACACTGAAGTAATCCCTGGGGTATATCTGCGATCTCCCATCCATTGGTCAAGATTCCTCTTGAACAAGGCCAGCGAGGTGCTCTGCCTCACATGTACCGGGATTTTGTTCCACAGCATAGGGAGTCTCTGGGTGATGAATCTGTCCCTCCAGCACGTTCTATTTATAACCGTGTCAAGGTTTAAGTCTCCGCCTTGTGGTTCTGAGGGATCTAGATTTTTGAGGTGAAGCATATTCATCAAATCTGGGTTTGACATGGCCTTATATGTCAGGCACAGGTCACCTCTGAGCAAGCGTATGAGACTGAATAAAGCTGGAGTTCTTTCAGTCGGGCAGCATAAGACATATTTTGAGACCCTTTATCCTTTTGGTGAGGAACTTTTGGGGCCTTTCAAGCTGCATCAGGTGTCTGGTCAGATACATTCGAACGGGCATTGTACTCAATCATAGGTCTAATAAGTGATGAGTACAGGGGACGATGACCTCCCTTGATCTAGATGTGAATCCCTTCATGATCAGGTGGGGCTTATATAGAAGGTTTTCCTAACTACTTTAGCAACATGAGTGTCAAACGAAGACTACTGTCAACTTGGGTCCCCAGATCCCTGATGACTTTTTCTGTGCTCAGTGGATTGTCACCTATATGGTAGCTAGGGGTAACCTTGTTTTTCCGAAGGGTATGACTATGCATTTTTGGCGTTAACTTCAGGCCATGGCTCTGGCACCAGTTATCCGTTTCTGTGAGGCCCTTCTGGAGGATATCTGTGTCAGATGTGTTTCGACTATGGCCCAGTTTGCAGTCATCTGCAAACTTTGTCAGCCATAACCCTCCTGTGTTTGCTTGTACTTCAGAAAAGTAGATGCCGAACAAGAGTGGACCCAGGACTGAGCCCTGTGGGACACCACTTGTGACAGGCTTTGAGTCTGACATGGCTCCAGCAACTCTGACCCTGTGGGTACTGTCGCTAGCCAGTTTGCAACCCATCTTGTGATGTATGGGTTTACATTCAAGCTGATGAGTTTTTCGATGATACCTGAGTGGGTATTGTGTCGAAGGCCTTTGCCAGGTCGAGGTAGGCTGTATGGACTGCCTTTCCCTCATCAATGGCCTTGGTGACTGTCTCGAAAAAAGTCAACCAAGTTTAAGAGGCAGGATCTGCCTTTGACAAAGCCAAACTGGGTTGGATCCAAAGTCTGCAAGTTCCCTATGTCTTTATTTATGAGTTCCATTATGATCCTCTCCATGGCTTTGCAGATAAGGCTTGTCAAGCTAATGGGCGGTAATTTCCAGGGTCTGTGGAGGCACCGCCCTTATGAAGTGGGACCACAGTCGCCGCGGCGCCACTCCTTGAATGATCCTGAGGTGAGGCTAAGATTAAACAGCTGTCCTAACTGTGGTTTTAATTCCTCGTTGAGTTCATGAAGCACACAGCCGGGGACACCATCCGTACCCATGGATGCTGTGTTTTGCCTTAGTGAGGGCAGTTCTCACCTGGGCTGGAGATGTTTGGGGCTACAATCCTCTGGAATAGATATCTCTCCTTTGGGGAGGGAGAAGTTTGCACTGAACCTGTCAGCCAGTATGTTAGCAATGTGTGTAGGTTCAGTAATTTTCACATCATTTTGAACTAATTCTGAGCATATCTGGGATTTGGGGAATTTGAACTAATTCTGAGCATATCTAGTGGCCCTCATTCACAGCACCTGAGTTCACATTCCCTGCAAATGCATATTACTGCATGACATGACAATTTATGCACATATGCATTTGCTATAGGGATAGGTGAAGTGTGTCTCTACCTGCAGGCCTGTGACTTCCATCAGTTAAAAGCAGTCAGTTCATTTGACATGCATTGTGTAGATAAAGAGTGCATGACTCTGTCAGTAATTGTTGGCTTTGCAATACTGAAAATTCAGTGCTAAACACCACTGGATTTGAACCCAGGACCATGTGTGACAAAAATGCACTGCTTATAAGGCATTTAATAGACTGAGCTACAGAGTCACTGCTACAGCAGGTGTACTTGCAAGACATATGTGTACACCTACAGGCTGTGTCAATCATGTTCTACATCCATCAGTATGTGCAATGCTTTATATGGGCCCCAGCTGCACATGTAATTTGCCATCAATGCCTTAGATGGTGTCTTTCTACATGTTTCTGATAAAAGGGCACATGTACCTGCTATCAGAGGCCTCACGTACATCTATTATTGTGTCTTTGGCTTTGAAGTGGTGTACTATTGCATCAGAGTCCCAGGAGCACTCCCATGTTTTCCATTACGTTTTACTGAAGTTTGCATTGTGTGGAGAGCAGCTCCACTGAAATGCACTTAATGACTGCAACTGGAAATTACTATGTTTTTTTTAAATCACCTATTTTAAGTAAGAGTTGCATGGCATGGCAGATTAATGCACTGGTCTGCAGGTGCAATGTTTTTGGGTCCAAAACATGGGACAGGTGCTTATTTCGTAAATGTGTAATAGAATTTTAAGGACAGATATAATCAATATAGCTCTTTTTAGCTGAGCTTAGTGAAGTTGCACAAAGTGGGGAACCATGCAACATCACCCTAAAAAAATATAAAAAAAATAAAAGTGGGGAGATAGGAAAGTGGTGAAATGGGGTGCAGGCATGGGGAAAAACATAATGGAAGGCAGATAGGGATGTGCAGGAAGGGTATAGGAAAGAACCATATCTATCCATTTCTTGTACAGCAACAACTGTCCACTTTGACAGAATATGCACATGGATTTGAACTCTCACCCATAAGGGGGGAGGATAACATAACTGCATTGTCAAGACAGTTGGACCAAATTACTTGTGTCCAGTGGACAAGTGGGGGAAATGGTGAGCTATGTATGGGGTGACATTTTTTTGGGGGGGTTGCCCATTTTTTTTAAGGTGTGAGTGGAATGTTGGGGAAGGGAGATAGGTACGTGTGAGGGAGGTAAGTTGGGTAAGTGAGGATGCATTTGCAGACAGACAAGACAGACAAGTCAGCAGGCAGGGTGGTGTGTGAAACATGAGGGGGGTGAAGACCTTGGATAGGGAGGGTGTTGTGGAACCAAGTCCCACATGCCTCCAGACAACAGCAGCATAATTCACATCTCACCCAAGGGACTGTTGGCACTGCTCCTTCACTGCCCTGAGGGTGGCAGTGCTGCAGGCTGGGCATCAGGGCAAGGCTGCCCAACCAGGTTGGCCAACATGCCCAAAATCTGGTGCAGGCAGCAGTCAAACCCATGGTAGATTATCCTGTGCACCAAGACCAGCAGCTCATTCTGGGTGACAACACCTCCTACACCACCTCTCCCAGAGGGGGGGTTGGGCCCCGTCCTGTGGGGTGGTACTACCCAACACTGCAGATATTGCAGGGACAGCAGAGGGGGCCACCACTGGTCTGGGTCCCAGATGTGCGGGCACCCAGTGTCATGGCTGGTTTAGGCAAGGTAGGGGGATCAGCCAGAACTGGCCTACCTTGACATGCTGTGATAATAGAGGTATAGCAATAGGTTAAGGTTAGTAATAACCAAACCATTGTTAGTATTAACAGAATGGAACAACATTTTAATTCATACAAATATATATTAATGTATAGTATGCTTAACACAAGAGTAAATAACATAACAGTCAGTATTGTAACAGCATGCCAGTAAGAAGTAAGCCATAAGGACAACAACATAGTTAGTTTAACAAAGTATGTTAATAGTGAATCATAATACCACATAATGATATTACATCACATTTTGCAAAAATATAGTTAGTTTAACAAAATATGTTAATATTAAATCATAATAATAAATAACAATGATGAATAAATGAAGATAAGGGGTGGGAAAGAGAGAAAAACATTCCATTAGTGGCATTGTAGATTATATCCATGAAAACACTAATAATAAATACTCTACATGTGTGTTGTGCCAGTTTTGGTACAGTGACTGCAATTCTCCTATAGCTGATGTAGCAGTTACATACCTCTCAAGCTGTTAGCATGGGTCAGTATGGGCCAAGCAATGACAAATGCAGGTACACACCTACAGAGAACAGTTTCACATAATGTGGACTTATAACTACCAAGGTGTTCTCTAAGTGGATTTGGTAATACATTGCATTCCAGGTAATCTTTCTCTGGTAATCCTGTGACAGATGGATTAGGCAGTTTTTATTACATTACAAGAAAGTGTGACACTTGAGAGGCATGTTTGTGTACAGTACATAAAGTAGACAGCTGTCATGGCTTGGTTGGGAGGCATGGGATTATAACCTAATAGCTGTGACTGCAGGGGACATCTGCAAATAATGTAATAATTGACTACAGCAATTTAATACAGATATGCATGGAATGCAACCATATTGCTAATAAATATATTTATTTATGAATCAACAATGCTGGTGAACAGTTTCTTGCTACTGGTTTTAAAATTCTGTGAAATCTAAACACAATATATTCTCATAATATGGGCTACCTCATCCATATATCTTTTGTTCCTGGGGAGAGAGAAAATGTGAGCATTACATGACTGATACTGAAAATGTAGTGGTACACAGCACTGGATTTGAACCCAGGAGTGTGTGTGGAAAAATGTAGTGTGTACAAGGCATTTAACGGACTGAGCTACTGAGTCACTCCTGACTATTGAATAATTGATACTGGCCTAGAGATAACCTGGAACAATACTATGAGCTGAGTAATACAAGTTACAGGACATTTTTCTTGCATTCTATAACTATTACAGTGTTATAATTGATTGCAGTGGCTGTAGAACACACATGCATGAAATACAACCATACTGCATAATATTAATACAGCTTTAGTTTAGAATCAACAATGCTGGTGAATAATTAATATTGGTATTGCTTTGAAGTATCTGTAAAGTCCACATACAATATCTGCCCATGGAGTGGGCTACGTCACCCATATACCTGTACTACCACATTTGGAGGAACAAAGAGCATTATGTGACTGATAATGGCCTGGGGACAGCCTTGGACAGTACTATGAATTAAGCAATACAGTTTGCAGGCCATTAGTTTTGAATTCTACAGCTATTACAGTGTTACACTTGGCAGCAGCAACCTTACCACAGACAATCAATGCATACAGCTCTGCTGCAATGGTTATGACTACACAATCCTGATTTTAACCATTTTGCTTACTGTTATTGGTATTGTTTATTGTTTATTGAACTACAGTTGTTCATTTATTGCACTACAGCTCTAATTACCCATTTATTGCACTACAGTTGTATGTGCCCATATATTGCACTACAGTTTTTCTTGTGTTTCCTTTATTGCACTAAATGCTTTACTCTTTCTTGTTTATTGCACTACAGTTAGCATAATACTTCCGTACTTGCCGCACTCGTGGTGCAACCTGACCAGGCACCTGGCATGGGACTTGACATTGCGAGACCTCACAGCTGCAGCTGTTGGGAGAGAAGCACACCATTTTGCATACCAGTTTTGCAGACATTCAACTTGCATTTTCATAAGACAGTGGAAAACATACTTACAAATTTGTAGGGCATTCCCATATCGCGCTGTTTGGACCCAGGTGTCCAACGTTCCCCTCTTTCTCTTTTTCAGGTAATCATAATGGTGATAACACTGCTCACCTGTGTGGGGGATACTGGTAACACTGGTGAGCTCCCTAGCCAACTGGTTCTATGCCTCCACCTTAAATTCTGAGCCCTGGAAACTGCCTTGCATCAGCTTGGGTTCATATTTTTTTACTAGGAGCCCAACCATGACCCTGGACTCCTAAGTACCCCATTTCTGCACCTGAAAGTGTGCACTTTCACCAGCACAGCTTTCCATATCAACAGTTGATTGAACTCCAATGAATGGTGCATAGTTCCCACCTATTCAGCTTAATATAGGCTGTTTTTCCACTCTTACACATCACTGAGCAACATTCAAAAAAGTGCAGCATCACTTAGCAGCATGCAAACCATCTAAGCAGAGCTGAGCAGCATGAAAACTCTCACAACAATGGTTTTAATGAAATTTAGCATCGCAAAAACATTGGTAACTGTTAGCATGTTTATGTTTGGTTGAGCAGAGAATGCAGCAGTGCCATATTTCACAATTTTGTTATAAAGTTAAATAAAAATAGTACATTAAATTACAGACTTGTTCTGCCTGCTATGGACTCAAACCCAAGACTTACTACTCATAAGGCCATAACTCTACCCATTTAGCTACGTGGACATTATGAAAACTAGTATACCTTCACATATACTACTAGACTACCTGTTAGGATTGCTGAACACTGCAACTCACCACACAAACACACATAAACAAATCTATAATTAAGTAATTAATTACATCAGGTTTCTATTTTTAGATGCCTGGCAGGTACTGGCAATGTACGTATAAGATGTGCTCAGCTCTGTGATGCTCCGAGCTGCTCCATGCAAATGGCAATTACAAAAAAAAAGTTACAAAGGAAAAATAAAATAATTACTTATGATAATTGATTACATCTGGTTTCTATTTTTACATGTGTAACAGGTGTCAGCTGTCTATATGTAAGCATGGCTTGGCATTGCTGCACTCTGAGCATGCTGTGCAAACAGGCAGAAAAATAATTAAAGAAAATAAAACTATATAACTTATATATTACACATTTAACACAATTTACAGCATTTCAACAGTAGCAGAGTTCATTACAGAGAGCCTCACCCTGTACATAACATCTGACCAGGCATCCACAACCACGGATAGCCTCTACACATCTCTATACACTGATTCAATATCCCTGTTCCTATGCTCTACCTCAGCAGTGCATCACCATTAATATGCATACATTCCATGTAGGCTCTATACTGTACCTACACAAAGGATATTAAATCCTGGAGAAAGTCTAATCCAACCATGCTAGAAGTTGTGATTATAGTAGCAGAGATAAAATATATGGGAGTGGGATCCTTAAAAAGGGTAGGAGCAAATTACATAGGAAAAAATGGGAATTCTGAGAGCAATACATGAAGAATAATGCTTTGGAGGAGTAATGATTTTTTTTCTCAAAAATTTTTTATTTTTCAAATATAGTTGAATAAATCCAATAGTATTTGTATATAACATCTTAATAACTATGTACACTATTTACATCAGCCTGACACTATAACATAACTCAATATATGCAATTATGTTATAGGTATAACAATCCAAATATATACAATTACTTTATAGGTATAACAATCCAGTTATCAGAGTGTATCTGTTCAGTTACTGTAAAGTGTCAATCAATGATAAGACTTTTTTCCATGGATTGTTAATAAATGGCTTAAGCTGAATCCTTAATGAATCCTTAATTCTTTAATTTTAATTTCCAACAATGCTGTGGTCTTCAGTAAGCTGTAGAATTCTTCCAAAGTCAATATTGTGTTTGTATTCCATCTTCTTGTTATACACTTCCTTGAGATTGCAAGTATTGTCCATACTAGATACATATTTAACTAATTCAAATGAGGGCCTTTGTACATATTTAATAATACTAGAGCTTTAGATAAGTTAAACAATTCATTAAATAAAGCGTGTAAAAGGTTTTTAATACCATTCCAAAATGGCTTAATTTTAACACAGTTGAAAAAAATGTGATTCCAGTCTGTATTGTGTATTTGCTCACACCTCCAATATATTCCCTTTGTGGAAGAATTAATTTTAGTAATTCTATTTGGAGGTAAGAATGCTCTTTGCAATCATTTCCAATTAAAAACTTTCCAATATTGTGTAAAGGATGTATGTTTTATTGATAATAAAATATTTGATTTAATTTCTTCAATTAGCTGTAATGAGTGTCCTTTTGTTATATAATTCCAATATGACGATTTGGATGTTGTTTTATAATTTATCAATATCTTGTAAAATTTTGAAATACTATTTCCCATGTCATAATCATTATATATGACTTCATATAGGTATTTTGTAAGTTGAGGTATTTCTTTAAATGAAGAATTACAAATTATTCCGCATAAATCTTGCGAATACATCAAAATGCTTTGCATAGCTAGCCAATCTTGTTGTGGAATTTTTCTATGTTGTTTCTAATGTTTATATATCCAGAACTTTTAGTTCTTTGATACATTGAAACCAACAAACAAATCCTTTCTGTTCCCAGGAATTAATTATTTCTCTGAATATTTTATCTGGATAGCTCTTTATAACTATGAATGGTGTTAAAAGGTCACACCAGATTTTTAAATTATGTTTGCTTTAATAATTTTCCTAAATGAGTCAATGTAATAATTAATCATATGAGTTTTAGAGGGCTTAGTTATGTTATATTGCATACTAATACATAATATGTGCAATAGCAAATTGTTTTTATCTGTTATTTGATTTTTTTTTTTTGTAAATCAAATTCATTTATGGATATTACCGTTAGTAATTTTTTCCAATTTGTAGAATAATTTGGACTTATGCAATCTGAGCTTGTTTTAGATATTGATGCTTTTATATATGTTTCTATATCAGGAAAATGTAACCCCCCCTGTTTCCATGGTCTAATATGATGCATTAAAGCTATTCTGTTTCTTTTGGGAAACCATAAAAATTATATTAGGCATGAGTTTATTTCTTTGAGTATATTCCTTTCTGGTAACAGTTATATTGCCAAAGCTATATATAGAATCTTGGGTAGTAAATTCATTTTTATTAACTGCAGTCTATCTTCAAATGTTAATATTATTTTGTTCCACTTTTCCACAGTGATTTTAATTGTATTAATGATATTATTGTCGTTTTTTTAGACTAATTCATTATTATCCTTGCATAACGCAATTCCTAGATATTTTAAAGAAGATTCTTGTTTCCCTATAATGTGATTCCCCTTTGTCTGCAATTCTTTTTTTTATTTAAAAAGAAAAATGTTGATTTTGATTTATTGAAATGGAGTCCAGAAGTCCTGTAAAATGTGTCAATTAAAATATCTAATTCTTCTAATGTCTCTTTTGCATTGCATAATGTTAATAATATGTCATCAGCAAAGAGCATTACTTTAGAATTGTATTGTTCATAAACATCTACTCCTTTGATTTTTGTATTGTTATGTATTGAATCTGCCAATATTTCAATAGCCAAAGCAAACAGAATCGGTGACATGGGACATCCTTGTTTAGTACCCTTTGTTATATGTATAGATTCAGAGGGGAAAGGACCTAGCTTAACATACGCTAAATTATTTGTATATATATTCTTTAGTAGATGAACAAAGGAAGGAGGAAATTCAAATAACACCAGAATTTTGAATAAATAGTCCTACTTTAGGGAATCAAAGGCTTTCTCTATATCTAAGCCAATTATAAGTGTTTCTTTATTTTCTTTATTAACATAATTTATAAGAGAAATTATCATTTTAATATTGTCATGTGTGTCTCTATGATATATAAATCCAGTTTGATCACTATTTATTGTTTTGGAAAGTGGTATTTTCATTCTGTTAGTTAATATTGTCATAAAAAATCGTATAGTCATTATTTAATAATGATATAGGTCTATATGAGGTACAGAGATTTGTGGATTTGTTTTCCTTTAGGATTGGTGTGATTAAGGAATATCTCCAAGAGGGTGGTATTAAAGCTTGTGACTGAATTTCTAATAGTGTTTTATGGAAGGGGGATAGTATATTTGAAGGAAAATGTTTATATATTTCCATAATTATGCCATGTATACCTGGAGCTTTATTACTTTTACCCTCTTTTATTGTATCTGTAATTTCTTTGTAGGATATGGGTGCTTGCAGATCTAGTTTTAATTTTTCTGGTATTATATTAGAAAATTTTTCATCTAGATTTAATTGATCAATATGTATATTTTCTTTTTGTGAATGTTCCATATAGTGATTTCTATAGGCAACAAGAATGTCATTGATATCCAAGACATTTTCCCTTTCATTTCATGGAAGATACTTTTAATGTTATTAGCTTTTGATTGTATTTTGCCTCTTGTGGATAAATTATGTAGATATTTGGGAGAAGTGGTCAAGGTATTAATTTTTAGTTTTTCTAAAGCTAAACTAGTTTTATGCATTAGAGTTTCATTGTATTTATTGTTTAATACTTCTACTTTCTTTTTCATCTCCAAATGATTTTGATTTTTTTCAGCTTTTGCTGATAAAAGTTTGGATTGTAGATCTAATAATTCAGAATCCCATTCTCTGATTTTTTTATGCCAAGTTAGGGTTTTGCCATACATGTAAGCTTTTAATAAGTCCCATATCATTATTTTATTTATTTCTGTGGTGTAATTAATATCAAAGAAGAACTGTAATTCAGATAATAACCAGGGTTTGAACTCTTTAATTTTAGTTATATATGCTAGAATTCTGGAGTTAAATATTAATGTTTTGTACCCATTTTGAAGTTTTAGTATCAATGAATTGTGGTGTGAAAAGGGGCAGGGAGTGATTGAGAAATTAATGATTTTAGAGTGCAAGTCATGGGCAGCAAATATTTTATCTATTCTAGTTTGGGTACCAAATCTGTGATCTTGAATGGGAGAACAACAAAGATTTATCTTCTTTAAATTTGAAAGTATCTACAAAATGAAATGATTCTACCCACTTGTTTAAAGCTTTTGATACAGCAGATGTATGCAGGGGTCTTTTATTTGTAGTTTCAGAAATATCAAATATACAGTTAAAATCTCCTCCTAATATTATGTTGCCTTTATGATTATTGGAAATGAAATCCAAGTGTTTTTTAACAGTTCCTGATCCAATGCCTGGGAACCAGTATAGATTGGCTAGGGTCCATATTCTGTCATTATATTTAACTATTACTAATGCCATAAGGCCTTCTTTATCTTCATACTTATAAATGATTTCTGGATTAATCACATTTGTTTTCCATAAAATTGTTACCCCTTTTGTCTTTGTTTTATAAGTGGATTGCGCCAAATATCATATATTCCTTAGGATTCAATTTGCAATTGTCATTTGTTTTGAAATGAGTTTCTTGAAGGAAGACAGTTTATGCTATGTTCAGTTTTAAATATTTCAGTAGATATGATCACTTGCTAGTATTGTTTAAGCCATTGGTATTTAGAGATACTAAAGTTAAATCCATCTTAGGTTATTTTGACTATGTATTTTGTTAAACATTTTCCTTTGATAACTATAAAGTATATGTTTGAGATTTTAAAGGAAATTATCAGTTTTATACTTTGAGTGGTCACCAATAAAGTAATGTTTTGGTCAGGCATACTAAAAATGTTTTTTTTTTTTGTTAATGAAATAAATTTAAATTAATAAATGTTAACAAAACTAGGACCCGGATTAGCCATGGAATGAAAATCATTCCTAATCTGATGGATAAACCTAAGTCCATCAGATTATCACTCATACCTTGACAATCAAGAACATCTGAGCTCCATAAATTGAATTATCATATGGAGAATATTTGTAATAGGAATAAGCAATATTTATATTATTTTGAACAGATATACTACTATTGTAGATTAGACAGAATTCTAATACAATATAAATGTCTACTTATTGTATAAGCAATTAATATTTACATGAAAGATAGATGACAAGCAATTTCATAGTAAAGTAGGATGTATCATATATAAAACCCTCAGTAAAAGATTATAGCACACAGTTATTTAACATAGTCACCCTTATTGATGAAGTGTTTCAAAATGTATTACTTAATATAAATAAATGGTAATAATATTTATACCTAATGTGTATAATACAATGTATTTTACTGGATATATCAGAAGTTATATTTCATTGTTTGCCAGCATTTACGTAATCAGTTTGTTGCTAACTTACTTAAATCATCCAGTTTGTTTTATGTTCATAGGTTAGTACTAAGCTAACTGCCCTTGCGAGCTATTGTAAGCCTAGCCAATTATCCTTTGTGAGACTCAAACCCTGCACCTTGTATTTGTAAGGCAAACATCTTAACCACTAGGCCAACTTTAATGAAAGTTAATGCATTTTAATTATCAGTGCATCCTTTTACCTCCCATTTCCTACACATAAGGATTTTCATATCTGTCATTTCTCATAAAATGAGTGAAATTATAGGCTAAAAACAACAAATTCACTTATTGTGATTAATTTTAACAAGTTCCCTTCCCATATTCATACATTGCTATTTTATGGCATATACTGAAAATTTTTAGATTTAAATGGCAACATTCTGTTTTGTATAATCAGCAAAGGTTAAACTGAGTGATTATTGTCAATTTAATACTATTTGTTCAGAATGTGATTGTTACATTCTGTGACATTCCTAGTTCAGGCTTCTGTTGTTTCCCTTGAACAACTTTGTCTGTTTGATGTCATGCATAAAACATTAGTTACCTTGGTAACAGCTTGTTTCCCTTGAACAACTTTGTCTGTTTGATGTCATGTATAAAACATTAGTTACCTTTGTAACAGCTTAAGCATTATGTATGGTCAAGATGTGTTACAAAACCACAATTCTAGTTAAAGCAATTATATGACTTGTTATGCACATTTACTTATATGAAAAAATCATCATGCTTCCCCTTGATGTTCAATATAGTGTATGTCATTTATGACAAATTAAAACAGTAGTGTTATTATACTCAAGCCCATGTTATTAAACTGAGTGTTTATTGTCAATTTAATACTATTTGTTCAGAATATGATCGTTACATTCTGTGACATTTCAAGTTCAGGCTTCTATTGTTTCTCTTGAACAACTTTATCAGTTTGATGTCATGTATAAAACATTAGTTACCATGATAACCTCTTAAGTATTATATATGGTCAAGATGGGTTACAAAAACTACAATTCAAGCTAAAGCAATTACATAACTTGTTATGCATATTTACTTATATAAGAAAATCACCATGCCTTCCATTGATGTTCAATGTAGTGTATGTCATTTATGACAAGTTAAGACAGTAGTGTTATTATACACAAGCCCATGTTATTAAACCCTATCTTTAATATCTAAATTCAGTAGACCGCTTCATCTTATATGATAATTATATATTTTATGTCTAGATTTACTAAAATCATTCATTACATAACTAGTGTGTGTGTGTGTGTGTGTGTGTGTGTGTGTGTGTGTGTGTGTGTGTGTGTGTGTGTGTGTGTGAGTGTTTGGCTGCTGCTTAGTTATTTGAGAGACTACAAGCTGTAATGTTTATTCTTATTATTAGATCCTTCCAAGCATGTTTATACAGTCCATAGACTTTAAATTATGAGACCCTTCTAGTTTCTTAATTGTTATAAGTATATTTCCATCCTTACATACATATCAGTACTTCAAGCACGGGCAACAATGCCCATCCAGTTTTGCCAGAATACCATTCACTAGTTCATGTGGTGTGTTTCCAGGCTGTTCTTAAAATATCGAAACCAATATTTCTCCTGTTCCATTTTACCAGCCTGTTCCATGCAGTGGCCATTCTGCCAGTGAATCAATCAACACACCTTCCATTCCCACAGATATTTCCATGAAGGAAATGTGATGATTCTCTAGCACTTCCTGGCAACCCCAAACACCCCTAGAATCAGCTATCCCCATATGCCCAACACATCTGAGCAAGCTCACCTCCCAGACCACTGTAAAGGGTACTGGACAAGACCAAGTGCTCTTAGTCTTTCACAATAACTCAGACTTCCACTCTTACATAAGTCCCTAATGTGTTTGGACCAAAATATATTTGAGCTTACTATTTTTTTTATCAATAATCAACTTAATGAGCTAAACAAAGTGTTGGACGACCATCAATATGTGTACATGTGGTTTAAAACAACCCTTTTATTTTATATATATATATATATATATATATATATATATATATATATATATATTTTTTTTTTTTTAAACCAAAAATGTTATTGCTGAGAATCATCTAGGAGGCTCCTCATAGCCGTTAAGCATTATTGTCACTCTGCCTCCATTACCATAGCAACCTGGGAGCATCTGTTTCTGTTAGTGTGTCTGTGTACTGCATACCAGGTTCCTATCGCAAACAATGTTAAGAATGCCAAATACCGGAAGGTCGAACTTGATAGTTAGAAAGTTGAAAATGTTGAAGCCGCAGAAACCCAAATTCTTTCCCAGGGAAAGAATTTGGTTGGCCATTTCTGTGGCTTCGGCATTTTTGGACTGGGTCAAGGTAAGTGTATGAATGGGTAGTGACGGACTTTAGGGTTAGGGCACGGGTCAGGTAAGTGTGCGATAATGACGGACTTTAGGGTTAGGGCGCGGGTCAGGTAAGTATTCGATAGTGACGAACTTTAGGGTTAGTGTGGGGGTCAGGTAAGTGTGCGATAGTGATGGACTTTAGGGTTAGGGAGTGGGTCAGGTAAGTGTGCGGTAGTGACGGACTTTAGGGTTAGGGCTGGGTTAAGGATAGTGCATAGATAGTGGTGTATGTTAGATTTAGTGTAGGTTTGGAAGGTGTTTGGTGTGATTGTGTTATGTGTGTGTTTTTTGGAACAGTGAATTTTTTCCCTGGGAAAAAAAATCGCTGTTTTGAAGTTTCGATGTTATCAGAATTCGATCTTCTAAGTTCGAACTTATGGTGTTCGACAATTTGGAAGTTTGATTTCATGATATAGATCCCTGCATACCAGAGGCTCACAATGCACCTGAAGCAAAGCTTAACTTCACTGCAACTTCAAGCCTAAATTCCTTCCCTTTCAGTGGGGGAGCTGCAAGGAAAAGAACAGAAAGCAAAGAGATAAAAAAAAAAAAACCTCCCAAAAAGCCGCCACAACAAGAGACAACACACTCCTCCATCCCTCCCACCTCTTACTCAGCAGAAGTACAAACAAACCATTCTCTGCCAAAATATCCCAAATCATAGTTATATCCACCCCATTCCCCTGGATCCAGGCTAAAACATCAAAGGCATCAGTAAACCTTGATCACAAGCTGCAACCCACAGTTTCCCAGAGATGAAAACAGCAACATATAACAGCTGCATCCACATACACCATGTCAGGCTTAATCAAGCAGCACTCAAGGCTATGATACCTGCCATAATTGATATTAATTATGTTTAGACAGAATAATAATGACATTTGTACTAACTGCCAGACATGGCTGCATCTACGCACACCATATCAGGATTGATCAAACAGCACAAGAAGCTATACCTGCCATAATTGATATTAACTATGTTTAGACAGAATAATAATGACATTTGTACTAGCTGCCAGACACAGCTGCATCCACGCACACCATATCATGACTGATAAAACCACTTGTAGCTCTGATACCTGCCATAATTGGTATCAACTATATTTAGACAGAATAATGACATTTGTACTAAGAGCTTGCTGCTATTATTTAATCATGATATACATGACATTTCTAAATCATACTTTAACTGAAGAAGGCATTAGTCTCCATGACAGCATTTTTTTTCAAAACACTCTACTGTTAATGCTATTATATGCGATGTTAATTTTTTACATTTGAGTCTGAACTCTGATGAATGATACTTTGTTGAATTAGTTAATTAATTATTATAAGTAGAATCAATGAACAAGATAAGTATTCATTGAGTTCAAGCAGAGGAATAGAAATGTCTATGTTTGTATTATATGTTGCTTTACTTGGCTTATATATAATGTAAAGAGTAACCCATCTTGATCTACCTTTGTTTGTGAAAAATTATTGGACTCTTTGAACATTCTGAATAAATCATTACTGTTTCTCAGTTGTTTAAAAAACCCTCCTTTTTTAAATAAAAACAGATGACAAGTGATGTACCAAATCAGTTGATATTTTGAGAGATATAATTGTAAGAGTTATTTTTTGGGACAGCTATCTTGGAATCAGTTTTTTGTTTCTTCTTTCTAGCATCAATCCAAGGATTTGTTTATTTTATTATTTTAAGAGTAGGGGCTATCCATTCCATTTCTTCTGGGATAGACACTATGTTGTTTTTGATAAATATAGTAGTGTCTTCTAAGTCATTAAAGGTTCTCATTTCATTGGAAAAAAAATATTTTTATCTTGGCTGGAAAGTTCAGCTGTGCTTTAATGTTGTTTTTTTTCAACAGTTTCATTATTGGCCAGACTTTTTTCCTTTGTTCTAGTATTCTGGAAGAATAATCATTGTCAAACCTTATCAAGCTTTGGTTGTATTTTAAGAGTGATTTTCTCCAAGCAGATTTTAATATTAGTTCCTTGTCCAAAAATGAAATAAATTTTATAACTATGGATCTAGGTGGAGTATTTGTTGAGTTAGAAGCAGGTTTCCTCAGTGCTCTATGTGCCTTTTCAATTCCAAATGCAAGTCCCTCTTTCAAGTCTAAAAATTCAGGAATCCAGGTTGTTAAAAATGAAATAATGTCTTCTCCTTCACTGTTTTCAGGCAGACCAGAGATCCTTATGTTGTTTCTCTTTTCCCTGTTTTCTAAGTCATCTATTTTGTTAAGCAGCCATGTATTCTGTTTAAGCAGAAATTCTTTTTGGAATTCTTCCTCTTTGAGTCTCCATTCAATGTCATTTAGAGAAGTCTCTATATTTGTTATTTTTGTATGGCGTTGCTGTAATATTTCCTTAAGAGTATAAGTCTGTTTTTGAGAATTTAATTTGAGGTTTTCTAAGTCATTTTTAAAGCCATCCATCTTCAAAGATAGTTCTTGTAAGGTAGATGTCATCAATTGCAGTTCTTTTTTCAAAGCAGCATCTGGATGAGAATTCCTTGAGTTGTTCATATTGTTACTCAATATATCAACAAGTTACTTGACAGGAAAATTGTTGTATATCTCCACCAAAATTGATATTCATGTAGTTTAGTAGTTTATCTATAGATTTCTGATGTTTTAAACTTGAAAATAAATAACATTTTCCTATATTATTATACTACTTTATGGAGCTCTCAAAATTCACTGCTCTTAATTGGCCATCTAGGCTCCTCCCCAAGTAATGATGTTTAACAAAAGACAGGAATTGAATCAGCTGTGCAATGTTTCATTGACAATGACTATAAAGAAGATTATATGTGATATATGTTTGCGAGTGAAAATATGTCAATATAATTTATTTTTATCTACAAAATTATATGATTGTCTATGTTATAAGTTATAATTTAATAAAGACATTCATGTTTAAAAATATAGTGGGTCAGAGCAATGAGTTATAAAGTGGCAGCAATGAGTTATAAAGTGGCAGAATGATCTCCATGCATTGAATAGATGTGTCATTTGGAATTAATTTCAATTGAAATTCAGTAATGCAGAAACCAGTTTCAGCAGTCAAAAATATACAAATGAGAGCAATTCACAAGTAAACAAGGCCATATGCTATAATTAATAAATCACTTAACTCTTGTTAATATTATGTTAGGTATGCATAAGTAGGCACAAACAACATCTTAATAAAATAAAATAAGATAATGATGGCAAAAAAAATATGTTTCATTTTAGCGGACACAAAATCCCTCTAAATTCTTAAGTTTCATAAAGCTTGAAAAGAAACACAACCGCCACATTTATTTGTACAATAGTTATTACTGTGTTAATATTATGTAAAACTAATGAGCTGTTAAGGCAATCAAAAAGACTGTACAGAATGCTAAAATATGAAAAGTAAAATTCTGAAATGATGGCAATCATGAGACCTAATAAGAAAAACAAATGGTAAAATGTTAAGCTGAGTGCAGCAAGAATAATATACTAGTATAATAAATATGAAACATGGTACAGCATGAATGCCAGAATGGGGGTGACATTGGTGAATAAAAATTAGATAAAGCCTGTAGAGCTTAAGTGCAATCAAACAGTTGGAATAAATGTATGTCATGTCTATGTGTACCACAAATGCATGCACACACACACACACACACACACACACACACACACACACACACACACACACACACACACACACACACACACACACACATATATATATTCACTTTCAGTTTACATGCTCGAAATCCTGAAATATCGAAGTTCAGAATCTCGAGCCCATAAAGTGGAAAATCTAAAACACCAAACGCTCAGTAGAAAGCAAATATTAAAAAAATGACACATTGTTAATGCTTCTAACTATGCAGTCTGTAAGATTAATTTACAACAGCTACATAGCTTTGTGTCATTCTTATCTGGAGAAATATTCAATTATAATAATATAGAGTTATGAAAAAGAACCAGTCTATGATTATTGAGGAAGTGACATTTTGTACCTTGTATATAAGTTGGAATTAAAGGGAAAGGATGATAGAAAAATGTCAGAATGGGTATTCTAAAGAAAAGGTCACTGTACAAATTACTGTCCATACAGCCACGCTCTATGGAACAGGATACCTATACATATCTTGAATATACACAGGAAACACATCCATAGTCCATGCAAAAGGTACCCCAGGCATTAACCAAAACAAAGAACCCACAGCAACAAAAATAAAAAATACTTGTGTCACCCAGTGTATATAAACATAACCAGCCTGAGAATACAAATGTATCTTTGGGAGGGCTCCTAAAGCAACCATGGTACAAGTCACGTTAACCTGATGGAAAACTGAATGCCACAGGAGCAGGTCTCGGTATACAAAGGACAAAAATCTTGTTTCTAAACATATCATCGGAATCACTTTCAGTCCCAAATCAGAGGAACTAAATGTTTAGTACTTAAAAGATAAATGAAATCTGTTTCATAAAAAGGTAGGTAAATTAAGTAAGGAAGATATGAGGAAAGTAAACATGAAATCTACAGTTTAGCTGGATGTGAACAGCTCTTGCCAGAACAATATGAAATTACTGAACAATGGTAAAGGTACTTTTTATTCTGTATAAGTTAATTTAAACCTGTTTAATATTTTGAACAGGGCAGACAAAGGCAGGACTCACATGTATTCGTGAAAATGGCAGGCATTTTTGGAACATTACCAAATAACAAAGAGGTATTTACATGCTCCTGGCACTTACTGCTATAACTAGTAGAGCGGACTACTAGTAAAACGAGACACTAATTTTAATATATAATCTTCTGATTTCTTAATGAGGTTTTGTAAAAAGTGCTGAAGCATCTATAGATGCTGGTATATAACAATGGGCCTAGTTTCGAAAGAATTGCTCACAGTAGAAGTGACCAGTTACACTGAGAACAGGACTTTTATAATCTGGCCCCAGTGTAAGTCTTTTTACGGACAGGCCTTACTTCGAGGTAGGTCAGTTACACTGAGAGCAAGTCGTTTAGAAGAGGGCAGACTTACACTTTTCAAATTTTGCCCAAAGTCCTGGATTCAGCATTGTGTTTGTTAAACAAACATCGTGGTTATTCACTGATGGGAAAGGGTTAAAACTATAGCTTTCATTTCATTCAGGCACTAGCTGCTGTGACAGGAAAATTATTTTTATTTACATCATTTTTTCATTAATCACTAGCACTGGCAGAATCATTCAGTTTAGCTGTATTCACACTGTGTAGCTGATGTAAGTCAAAACATTTTCCAGTGTCCATATGTTGTTTACTTCAGTATTACCTCTGGAAATAATCTGATGCCAGCTGTCACAAATACGCTTGGAACACACTGCCTGAAAATATTTCTGAGAAAGCATGTTTGTGTACTGACTTTTCTACTTTTGATTGTTACATACTAAATGATGACAGTGGGTAAATGATCATTGTTTATTTACAAGGCTGTTGTTATATCAGTTGCATTCCTCTACTACTTATAAGAACAATGCACCATTGCTGATCTTGTGTCACTTTATGCTCAAATTATGTTTATCTCAGACTTGGTCTTTACTCTCTGAAAGTCATATTATTTGACCTTTGCTACATTGGTTCTAGGAAGTGATTCATCTCATTAGGTCATGGATTGCATGTCATCAGATTCTAGCCTAATTTGAATGTGCATTTGTTCCATCTGGCATGTAAGCACAGCTCCCCACTTTTAACATGCCTCACTTGTTTCAAACTACAAAAGATTGATGGCATCAGTAATGAAGAAACCGGGTCTATATTATTTCAATGAAATCTGCTTACATCAAACTGCTAGTCATTGAACTGACATCATCAAACTTTCATTCATCGAACGTTCAAATCAGCAAACATTTTTCCCACGCAAAAAGACAATTTGGCAAGCACACCAACTGACACACAAACACATTAAATTAAACACAACAAACTGGAGGGCTATACCCCTCCCTCCCACTTATTTATAACAATTGCGAGATCGCACTACAGTAGAAAAAGGACAAATTTCCATATGTTGGACAACTAGTTTCCTTACCTGGGAAAAAATTTTGCTGATTTGAACGTTTGATGAAGGGAAGTTCAATTATATCAGTTCAATCTAAGTAGATTTTGGTGAACTAATAGAGACCCAAAGAAACTATATTGCTAATTATAGATAGAGACAGAGAGAGTTGGGGGATCCATATTAGAAGATCAAACACTCAGATAAGTAAACCACAAAAGAGTGAGAGGGGAAGATAGAAAAACAGAAGCTCAAAAGAGATGGGGCTTCTAATGTGGGGGATTGTGGCACAGTGGGAAATGGGGCAATACTCCTTTCTCCACTTCAGTGCAATCTTGAGGTGGCATATATTCTTACCATGAAGTGTGGGGGGTTATGAAAGAGCATGCCCACTGCAAGAAAAAAGGTGGTGGTTGTTTCCAGTCCCTTGCAGTTTCCATGTTTTTCAAACTTCCCAGCTCGTTCTTGTGTGGTTCGCATATTTGAACATCTGATATTCTAATAGGCACCCAGAAATACATGTAGATATAGATATATATGTGTATAATATGGGTAGCTTAACCTGATTGAATGCTTGCCTTGTCATGTATGTGCATAGGATGTGAAACTTGCTGAAGTTAATATATCATTGAGTCATGCTCTAGCTGACTATAGTTCAGTTGACTGTAGCATGTAAATACAGTGTAGGAATTACTAACTGAAATTACTGCCCACGTGGTTTCATGTTTCATACTGGTAATGATACACTGAATATAGACTTTTTTAATTTCTCTACAGTTGTGTGATTGTGAAATTAGCATATGAAAAGAAGGGGGCATGGATGGCATCCCCTCTACATAAACATTTGCTCTATTTTATTTGGTTAGCTTTATCATGGGGAATCAGTGCTAGTGCAGTTGGTATGTTGCCAAGGCAAAGAGTCATTGTGGGTGATGTTTGCCTTTGCTCCTACTAATTGCAGTGTGTGTGATATATATATATATATATATATATATATATATATATATATATATATATATATATATATTTTATACGCATGTGTGTGTACTTCTGTAGACCGAATTTATACTTAACCAGATTTTAGTTTACCGAAACCACAGTGAAATTTCACTAAACCAAAATTGCACATTACCAATTTTTTTTAAAGGGAATAGAAACATTTGGCCAACACTGAACCAAAAAACACACTGCAATATGTCAAACCCTCCCAGGTGTGGGGCTGCACCCCATACACCCCCCTAAATATACTAACTCCGGGATTGCGCTACAGTAGGAAAAGGGCAAATTTTCCCATGTTGGCCAAGTGTCTCCATTCCCTGTCGTCTTCTTTCGGCTTTTTCCCGGTTAGGGGTTGCCACAGCAGATCATCTGTCTGCTCATGATTGGCAGTGGAGTTTTATGGTGTCAAGTTGCCAGCCCGGCACCCAACCTTCCACAGAAGGCACGCACACACGCACACACTCACACCTAGGGCCAATTTAGAGTGTCCAATCCACCTACTGCATGTCTTTGGGATGTGGAAGGAAACCGGAGCACCTGGAGGAAACCCACGCAACCACAGGGAGGACATGCAGACTCCGCATAGAAGGCACTCCAGCCGAGAATCGAACCAGAGAACCTCTTGCTGTGAGGTGGCAACGCTAACCGCTGCTCCACCGTGGCTGCCCCAAGTGTCTCCATTCCCTATAAAAAAAAAAAATCGGTAATGTGCAATTTTGGTTCAGTGAAATTTCATTGTTGCCATCTCAGTAAGTACAGTAATCAAATTACATGTGTCAGGAATAGGACCCACAACCCTTTTCTATTCTAGCACCACAAGCATGAAGGCTACCTGTTGTATCACTGACATTGCTAAAGCATGCATTAGAAAACATGATTCATTTCTGTGCAAGTAGTTAGCCTGGACTGATATATTTCATATCCTCCTGAATGTAAAAGGTCATTATACACATTAGTCTATTCCTTGGCAGTTCATGAAAATTAGCCATGTGTTGTGAAGGAAAATATAATTTAGTGTTACTCTCATTATCATCCTAATCTGATTGTATTGTAACGTTGACAATATCTCTCAACTGTCTAGATTTTCACAGCGTATCCAGATTTTTACCAAATATTTTTGGTCTTTTCCTCATAACATTTGATGTTTTCTGACAAATCAGTAAGGATTGAAGTCATTAAATAATGACATACATTTGAAATTCAGACTTTATATCCTTCAGAAAATGTACGGCAATAGAAAACCTGTTATTATAGCAACTTTCTAAGTTTATAAGAGCAGCAATAAAAATCTGTCACTATATTTGGTCTTTTGCTCCCCCCAACTATCTTGACTTTGTCCAGATTTCTTACATTAAGAGGTTGAGAGGTATGAATGTCACTACTAGAGGTGCAGGGTCATCCAACCACACAACATTTTTTCATGTCCTTCACGACACCAACATACTGGACAGGGGCACCATGCAGGAAACTGTGGACATGTGTTGGCCTCATCTGCAGCCATGTGGAAGTTGAGGAGTACCTATCCCAATGGATAGAAAGGTAGGTGTGGTTTTATGTATATTAGCTACAGGGACTTGTAAAAGACCTATTAGTGACATTGTGGGGATACCTCAGGTATTTGTCTCGAGACTGCTTCATCAATTCCTCTATCACATACTTCAGCAGGTGGGAGAGAATATGTAGTTCCCACATACCCCAGAAGAGATAGCAAATACCATGTGGAAGTTCTGTGGCATAGCACATTTCCCTGAGGTACTGAGGGCCAGAGACTGTACAGAAATTGTAATAAAGTCTTTACCTGGTACACAAGGAAAGAGTGTGCGAACTGTAAAGGGTATCACTCCTTCAACTGCCATGTGATTTGTAATGCACAAGGCAGCATCTAAAAAGACCACCCAGGCAGTTGTCATGACTCGCTCATATGGTACATGTGTCCTTTATTAATGGTTTGTGAGGGGTGACTTCCCACAGGGCCATTTTGTGCATGATGCTGGATATGCCCTAGAGCACTGACTCATGACATCCATCAGAATTCCACACAATCAGACTGACAGGGGGTGCAAATGCACTATTGCAAATAATAAATATTACAGTGTGTGTGTTCAGTCTGCTGAAGACATGCTTTCACCGTCTGGTTACAGCCAGTGGTGCTTATCAGTGTGACCCTGCCACATGTGCAAAAATATTGACCATGTGTGGTATGTTACATAATATTATAGTTAGAAAGCAGTTACAGCAGGATGGCTTCATATGTGGCCAGCAGTTCCCAGCAATACAGACAGCAGTAGATGAGACAGATGTAGAGTCAGAGAACTAGCCAAAAGCAGAGGATAACTGTGATAGATGAAAGTTGGCAGAGTATGCAGTTATACCATTGTAAAACAGATGCATGCATAAATACCAGAATGTGCTTAACCATGCATAGGTTGGCCGCACTGTGCATCAGACATAGGCAACCCAAGTAACAATGGACAAAATTATTATCATTTGCATTGGAAGATAAGGGAGCACAGGGATTCATGTCTTTCACAGGGAAGTGTGTGAGTGCAAGTGCTGAGTTGTAATCAAATAAAACGTTAATTTATGGGTAGTGTAAAGACCAACTTTGAAGAGGTTAATGTGTAGAAGGGCCAGGTTAATCAGGAACATGAGATATGTGTGTGTGTGTGTGTGTGTGTGTGTGTGTGTGTGTGTGTGTGTGTGTGTGTGTGTGTGTGTGTGTGTGTGTGCATGTATGTCCAGGGACACAGCATCAGCATGTGGTGCAGCACTGTAGTATAGCCTGCTGGAAAATTTCAAGGCATGCAGACAGAGAGTTAAGCCTCCCATGCATATCCCTACCCAAAAGCACTGGCTCTGCCAAGAGTTGTAATGACTGTATCACAACTTTGATGTACTGTGTGACCTAAACAAATATCTGTTATTAGATGTCCCATCATAATGATGGCCACAGCCATGGGGAAAGCCTCTCCTAGGCATAGACACCTCCACAATGTATATAATTTTTGCAATGCTAGCACTGATGGAGCTGTATCTCACTTGTCCACTGCCATTTTTACTAACATCTGTGGACATAGTAGATGACTGTCTGTGAGAATAACCCCACACTCCTGACAGATGTCCCAGTGAAGACAGTGGATGGTCCAGTTGGGATTTATTCTATCCAAAGAATCATACATATGGCTTATTCACTCTCATAGGTCAGCATGCACAGCCTGGATGACTCTTGCTATCTTTGCCATGGCTGTGGTGGAACTAGCCTGTGTTTCCATGACAGCCCTGCACATTCATTGGGTGGCAGCTACTGACACACTAACCTCACGGGAGGCATGACAACCATACCTCTATCAAGAAACATTACCAGACCTCCTGTGTGGTCCCCCCTTACCCACAAGTGCAAGGGGTAGATGCAGACATGTCTGAACTGGGGCCACCACACTTTGATGATCTATAGAGTCTCCATCAACATGTGCACTCTCAGCTGGTTATGTTTCCTGGGTATCCATAGACATAGACTCTGCATCCATATTCTGAGTACAGGCTGTGGGGGTCACACTCCCTGTGTCCAACACACTCTGCACCCCTGACCATGCCAGCTAATCCAGGTCATTATTATCAGAGGCTACAGATTCTCCAACAATAGTCAGGGGCAGTTCCACAGTGTGCCAGATAAAGAATCACATGTTAATACACCAAAGCAAAAAATATAAAGTATGAATATTAAGCACCACAACTGCACACACAACTGTTATCTTCACAACTATAAAAATATAACAAGTAATACTTAAGACCATATCTCATACAGATGGACATAAAATTTGGTTCTCATATGTTCCTGTGGAGCAGAAATTAGATTTAATAAACATTACTCTGACTACATGTTAAGGAGGAGATGCAGCTATTGATACTATGAAGTAGGACTACATATCTGAGGCATCTGCAGATGAAGCTCTCTGGGACCTATCCAGCTGTCCATCAACATCCACCACAACACTGTGGGACTCCATAGAGGTAGTACTGCCATTTATCAAGGTCATTAACTATTTCCATCTCTAAGAGGTGTTTCAGTTGATGCCCACCACCAGTCACCCAATATTCATGTGACACATCTTCTGTTCAGTGGGTGACAATGTGGATTATATCCATGGCCCTGTGATGGATCATGTCATAGCAGTAGCCCAGAGCACCTATCAATGTTTACATTGGTGACCATTTCAGCCAAAGCATTGTCATAGGTCTGTTCAGCAGCCTGTATAGCTGAGTGCCATCACACATGAAGAGGGAGGGTCTCTAATCCCACCTCATTTTCCACAATCATAAACTTGGCCTTGCAGGTAAATGTGGATGGGCCTCCAGATCCTGCACTTATCTTAGGCCTCTGATTTTTAGGCATCACTCTGTTGACATGGAAAACAGGAGAATTAATAGTCTTGTTCTTGCACTGCCATAAATATGCAAACAAAACTCCTATAGCACTAAGACATTTATATTAAGCTGAATTTGTGCCTGAAAGTGACATATGTCTGCTCACAATCTTTAAAGAAATGACAGACATTGCATGTGTACTGAGCACATATTCCCACAAAACAATTACACAAGTGAAGCTAAACAACAACATTTGACCATTGTAAAACCAATGTTATTACAGTTGTGGCTAATTATATATGTGCAAGACACACAGCAGTAAAATAGTAGTGAACACTACTTAGAATATGAGCCCAATGGGGTGTTCCCCATCTACCTTAACAGCCTTGCACTCTACTACTTGCAGTACATTAGCAATATATCTCCTACCAATATACCTCCTAACACAGTTTTAGCTAAACAATCTGAAAATTTCTGGCAAACTGAATTCCCTCACAGGTATCAGGGTCTAAAACAGTCAAAGGTAACATTCTACAAATTAATTAATTGTGTAAAAAATAGCACTTAATTTCTATAAGCAGATATCTGACAGAAAGAAAGTTTCAACAAAATTAGCTTGCTGGATTCAAACTCTATGTACTATATAGTACAGGTCCACCGATCATACTCTGATGTACTATATAGTACAGGTCCACCAATCATACTCCGATGTACTATATAGTACAGCTCCACCAATCATACTCTGATGTACTATATAGTACAGGTCCACCGATCATACTCTGATGTACTATGTAGTACAGCTCCACCGATCACACTCTGATATACTATATAGTACAGGTTCACTGATCATACTCTGATGTACTATGTAGTACAGGTCCACCGATCATACTCTGATGTACAGTACAGGTCCACCGATCATACTCTGATGTACTATGTAGTACAGCTCCACCGATCATACTCTGATGTACTATATAGTACAGCTCCACCGATCATACTCTGATGTACTATATAGTACAGCTCCACCGATCATACTCTGATGTACTATGTAGTACAGCTCCACCGATCATACTCTGATGTACTATATAGTACAGGTCCACCGATCATACTCTGATGTACTATATAGTACAGGTCCACCAATCATACTCTGATGTACTATGTAGTACAGGTCCACCGATCATACTCTGATGTACTATGTAGTACAGGTCCACCGATCATACTCTGATGTACTATATAGTACAGGTCCACCGATCATACTCTGATGTACTATGTAGTACAGCTCCACCGATCATACTCTGATGTACTATATAGTACAGCTCCACCGATCATACTCTGATGTACTATATAGTACAGGTCCACCGATCATACTCTGATGTACTATATAGTACAGGTCCACCGATCATACTCTGATGTACTATATAGTACAGGTCCACCGATCATACTCTGATGTACTATATAGTACAGGTCCACCGATCATACTCTGATGTACTATGTAGTACAGCTCCACCGATCACACTCTGATGTACTATATAGTACAAGTCCACCGATCATACTCTGATGTACTATGTAGTACAGGTCCACCGATCATACTCTGATGTACTATATAGGACAGCTCCACCGATCATACTCTGATGTACTATGTAGTACAGCTCCACCGATCATACTCTGATGTACTATATAGTACTGGTCCACCGATCATACTCTGATGTACTATGAAGTACAGCTCCACCAATCATACTCTGATGTACTATGTAGTACAGCTCCACCGATCATACTCTGATGTACTATATAGTACTGGTCCACCGATCATACTCTGATGTACTATGAAGTACAGCTCCACCAATCATACTCTGATGTACTATGTAGTACAGCTCCACCGATCATACTCTGATGTACTATATAGTACAGGTCCACTGATTATACTCTGATGTTGTCAGGACTGCTGTAGGTTGGTATATTGTGTTGTTACTGTATCCTACCTCTCATCTTAGTTTCACATTAATCTACATTCAAGTATTGTCATACCACCTTCTCCATTGTGTTTCGCAGCCCTGCACTCTTCTGTCTATCTATGTGGTTTCTCTTGCTATAGTGAAACCTATCTCCTACATCCTTAGCCATTCCTGACACTTTTCCTTTCATGGAACATTTCTCTACATATATATTTCTGTATGTTACATCTGCATTGACAACACAATTTCCTGTCTGTGTGCACAGACTTGTGATTACTACTAGAGATGTTTATGCACATTCAGTGCTTACCTCAGCAGTTCATTCTTTAATCTGGCCACGAGGCACTCTGTCACAACTTGGCCATGGGTCTGTGCTGCAATTGTGATGAGGAGCTGCTCTTCATGCACTATGGCCTGGCTGCATGTATAGGTTATAAGCACTAAGGCTCATCGCACATACAGTGTAAATGCTACTGGCTTGGCCACTAATGCTGATGCTGCATTCCTGAATTCCAGAGAGAATTCACAAGGTAATCAATCACTAAAAAGCAAGCCCATGTAAAATACAAAATGCACTTAGAAAATATATTTTTTCATTTACACTTCTAAAACAAAAAGATTTTGAGGTGGACCCAGAACAAAAAAAGAAAAAAGACTTGGTTTCCAACTAATAAAAGGTACCACACTACTTAATATGTAAAACAAAACATCCCACCCCCAAACTTGTTTTCAAACATGAAGAAAGTCTTAGAGATGATTGCTAAATGTGAAATCTTTTATTCAAATTTCATGCAAATTAAATATTCATTCAGATAGCTGAAACTGATGCAAGTTTCCTCAAACTTTTATATTTTAATTATGACTTATTACTAACACCCATGTCAGATGCATAATTATTAGAAGTGAGTAAATGCTTCCCCTAAGCCAAACCACCATGATCAGATAGTCTTCAGTCTGAAATATGCATCCATTTTTGACCATTTGTACCATTGTTAATAATGTTAATAGAGATATTAACAGGCAAAATAACATTATTCTTCCTGAAGAGTCAAACATTTCACTTGTATGCTAAAAAGGAATCAGTTCATCTCTTTCCTTATTTTACAGTACAATTTACTTCTATGGGCATCCAGACTCATAGATAGCCTCTATGCTGTGTAACTGAATCACTGTGAAATCTGTGCAGTCCACAGTCTGAGAGCTCTGTGGTTCATCCACAGAATCACTTTGCTATCAGGTTCAGTTCTACCTGGAAATGTGGGGGCATGTACACTATATTGAGCTTTACTTCAGTACACTGCTTATGTCCACAGTGCATAACCTG